>NW_025334538.1:0-9511 GCF_014858855.1 Bufo gargarizans
CACCCGGCCCAAGAGCCCCCTCTATCACCCCCCCCCCCCCACAGGTCACACACCCCGGCCTGAGAGCCCCCCACATCATACACCCGGCCCAAGAGCCCCCTCTATCACACACCCCCCACAGGTCACACACCCCGGCCTGAGAGCCCCCCCACATCATACACCCGGCCCAAGAGCCCCTCTATCACCACCCCCCCCACAGGTCACACACCTCGGCCTGAGAGCCCCCCACATCATACACCCGGCCCAAGAGCCCCCTCTATCACACCCCCCCACAGGTCACACACCCCGGCCTGAGAGCCCCCCCACATCAGAGGGAGACAAGTAAGCAGCTGCACATGGGGGGCGCCGAGTGAGCGCAGCACATCCAGAGCCAGGGGCAGAGTATTGATCTCTCCGGGGGGAGGCGCCGCTCACCGGGGAATGATCAATCAAACCAACAGACAGAACAACACAAAGGGAGGGGCCGACCCAGCGTCACACACCCCGACCCGAGAGCACCCCCCCACAGGTCACACACCCCGACCCGAGAGCACCCCCCCACAGGTCACACACCCCGGCCTGAGAGCCCCCCACAGGTCACACACCCCGACCCGAGAGCCCCCCCCCCACAGGTCACACACCCCGACCCGAGAGCCCCCCCCCCCACAGGTCACACACCCCGACCCAAGAGCACCCCCCCACAGGTCACACACCCCGACCCAAGAGCACCCCCCCCACAGGTCACACACCCCGGCCTGAGAGCCCCCCCACAGGTCACACACCCCGGCCTGAGAGCCCCCCCACATCATACACCCGGCCCAAGAGCCCCTCTATCACCCCCCCCCCCACAGGTCACACACCCCGGCCTGAGAGCCCCCCCACATCATACACCCGGCCCAAGAGCCCCCTCTATCACACACCCCAGGAACCAACCACACGTCACACACACGGGAAGCAGACGTCACATATGTCACACGCCCCAGCTTTGGGATCCGACCCCATGTACCACACCCTGGCCCTGGGAGCGGACTGGGTACTGGCACATACACTACTCCTCTGGACGCAGCAGAGTCCGCTGTGCACTCTGGCATCACCGGCGATGGTCCTGTCTGATGAAGGCACAGACACATCCGCCATCTTGTACTCACCACTAACAATCTTCACACCGAGTCAAACGGAAGATCTGCTGCGGGTCAGGAGGCCTGAGGAGGAGAACACGGGATCAACACGGGAACATCCTGAACATGTATGAAGGGGCACATGACACTAACGGCTGGCCGGGGGGGGGGGGGGGGGGGGGGGGGATGACTAACGTCTGGCACAAGGGGGGGCACATTACTAACGGCAGGGCAGGCACAGGGGGGGGGCACATGACTAACGGCAGGCACGAGGGGGGGGGGGGCACATGACTAACATCAGGCACAGGGGGGGGCACATGACTAACATCAGGCACAGGGGGGGGCACATGACTAACATCAGGCACAGGGGGGGGTACATGACTAACGGCAGGCACGGGGGGGGGCACATGACTAACGGCAAGCACAGGGGGGGGGCACATGACTAACGGCAGGCACGGGGGGGGGCACATGACTAACGGCAGGCACAGGGGGGGGGGGCACATGACTAACGGCAGGCACAGGGGGGGGGGCACATGACTAACATCAGGCACTTGGGGGGCACATGACTAACGGCAGGCACGGGGGGGGGCACATGACTAACGGCAGGCACGGGGGCGGGGGGGCACATGACTAACGGCAGGCACGGGGGCGGGGGGCACATGACTAACGGCAGGCACGGGGGGGGGGCGCACATGACTAACGGCAGGGACGGGGGGGCACATGACTAACGGCAGGCACGGGGGGGCACATGACTAACGGCAGGCACGAGGGGGCACATGACTAACGGCAGGCACGAGGGGGCACATGACTAACGGCAGGCACAGAGGGGGTACATGACTAATGGCAGGCACAGGGGGGGGCACATGACTAACGGCAGGCACAGGGGGGGGCACATGACTAACGGCAGGCACAGGGGCGGGGGGCACATGACTAATGGCAGGCACAGGGGGGGGGCACATGACTAACGGCAGGCACAGGGGCGGGGGGCACATGACTAACGGCAGGCACAGGGAGGGTACATGACTAACGGCAGGCACAGGGGGGGCACATGACTAACAGCAGGCACAGGGGGGCACATGACTAACGGCAGGCACAGGGGGGGCACATGACTAACGGCAGGCACGGGGGGGGTACATGACTAACGGCAGGCACAGGGGGGGGCACATGACTAACGGCAGGCACAGGGGGGGGCACATGACTAACGGCAGGCACAGGGGGGGGGCACATGACTAACGGCAGGCACAGGGGGGGTACATGACTAACGGCAGGCACAGGGGGGGTACATGACTAACGGCAGGCACGGGGGGTACTGACTAACGGCAGGCACAGGGGGGGTACATGACTAACGGCAGGCACAGGGGGGGGTACATGACTAACGGCAGGCACAGGGGGGGGGGGGGTACATGACTAACGGCAGGCACAGGGGGGGTACATGACTAACGGCAGGCACAGGGGGGGTACATGACTAACGGCAGGCACAGGGGGGGTACATGACTAACGGCAGGCACAGGGGGGGGTACATGACTAACGGCAGGCACAGGGGGGGGTACATGACTAACGGCAGGCACAGGGGGGGGGGGGTACATGACTAACGGCAGGCACAGGGGGGGGCACATTACTAACGGCAGGGCAGGCACAGGGGGGGGGCACATGACTAACGGCAGGCACGAGGGGGGGGGGGGCACATGACTAACATCAGGCACAGGGGGGGGCACATGACTAACATCAGGCACAGGGGGGGGCACATGACTAACATCAGGCACAGGGGGGGGTACATGACTAACGGCAGGCACGGGGGGGGGCACATGGACTAACGGCAAGCACAGGGGGGGGGGCACATGACTAACGGCAGGCACGGGGGGGGGCACATGACTAACGGCAGGCACAGGGGGGGGGGGCACATGACTAACGGCAGGCACAGGGGGGGGGGCACATGACTAACATCAGGCACTTGGGGGGCACATGACTAACGGCAGGCACGGGGGGGGGCACATGACTAACGGCAGGCACGGGGGCGGGGGGGCACATGACTAACGGCAGGCACGGGGGCGGGGGGCACATGACTAACGGCAGGCACGGGGGGGGGGCGCACATGACTAACGGCAGGGACGGGGGGGCACATGACTAACGGCAGGCACGGGGGGGCACATGACTAACGGCAGGCACGAGGGGGCACATGACTAACGGCAGGCACGAGGGGGCACATGACTAACGGCAGGCACAGAGGGGGTACATGACTAATGGCAGGCACAGGGGGGGGCACATGACTAACGGCAGGCACAGGGGGGGGCACATGACTAACGGCAGGCACAGGGGCGGGGGGCACATGACTAATGGCAGGCACAGGGGGGGCACATGACTAACGGCAGGCACAGGGGCGGGGGGCACATGACTAACGGCAGGCACAGGGAGGGTACATGACTAACGGCAGGCACAGGGGGGGCACATGACTAACAGCAGGCACAGGGGGGCACATGACTAACGGCAGGCACAGGGGGGGCACATGACTAACGGCAGGCACGGGGGGGTACATGACTAACGGCAGGCACAGGGGGGGGCACATGACTAACGGCAGGCACAGGGGGGGGCACATGACTAACGGCAGGCACAGGGGGGGGGCACATGACTAACGGCAGGCACAGGGGGGGGTACATGACTAACGGCAGGCACAGGGGGGGTACATGACTAACGGCAGGCACGGGGGGGTACATGACTAACGGCAGGCACAGGGGGGGTACATGACTAACGGCAGGCACAGGGGGGGGTACATGACTAACGGCAGGCACAGGGGGGGGGGGGGTACATGACTAACGGCAGGCACAGGGGGGGTACATGACTAACGGCAGGCACAGGGGGGGTACATGACTAACGGCAGGCACAGGGGGGGTACATGACTAACGGCAGGCACAGGGGGGGGTACATGACTAACGGCAGGCACAGGGGGGGGGGGTACATGACTAACGGCAGGCACAGGGGGGGGCACATGACTAACGGCAGGCACAGGGGGGGTACATGACTAACGGCAGGCACAGGGGGGGTACATGACTAACGGCAGGCACAGGGGGGGTACATGACTAACGGCAGGCACGGGGGGGGGGGTACATGACTAACAGCAGGCACGGGGGGGGGTACATGACTAACAGCAGGCACGGGGGGGGTACATGACTAACAGCAGGCACGGGGGGGTAAATGACTAACGGCAGGCACAGGGGGGGTACATGACTAACGGCAGGCACGGGGGGGTACATGACTAACAGCAGGCACGGGGGGGTACATGACTAACAGCAGGCACAGGGGGGGGGGGGGCACATGGACTAACGGCAGGCACAGGGGGAGTACATGACTAACGGCAGGCACAGGGGGGGGGGGTACATGACTAACGGCAGGCACAGGGGGGGTACATGACTAACGGCAGGCACAGGGGGGGTACATGACTAACGGCAGGCACAGGGGGGGTACATGACTAACGGCAGGCACAGGGGGAGTACATGACTAACGGCAGGCACAGGGGGGGGCACATGACTAACGGCTGGCACAGGGGGGGTACATGACTAACGGCAGGCACAGGGGGGGGTACATGACTAACGGCTGGCACAGGGGGGGTACATGACTAACGGCTGGCACAGGGGGGGGTACATGACTAACGGCTGGCACAGGGGGGTACATGACTAACGGCTGGCACAGGGGGTTACATGACTAACGGCTGGCACAGGGGGGGGGGGGTACATGACTAACGGCAGGCACAGGGGGGTACATGACTAACGGCTGGCACAGGGGGGGTACATGACTAACGGCAGGCACAGGGGGGGGTACATGACTAACGGCTGGCACGGGGGGGGGTACATGACTAACGGCTGGCACAGGGGGGGTACTTGACTAAAGGCAGGCACAGGGGGGGTACTTGACTAAAGGCAGGCACAGGGGGGGTACTTGACTAAAGGCAGGCACAGGGGGTTACATGACTAACGGCAGGCACAGGGGGGGTACATGACTAACGGCAGGAACAGGGGGGGTACATGACTAACGGCAGGAACAGGGGGGGCACATGACTAACGGCAGGCACAGGGGGGTACATGACTAACGGCAGGAACAGGGGGGGTACATGACTAACGGCAGGAACAGGGGGGGCACATGACTAACGGCAGGCACAGGGGGGGTACTTGACTAAAGGCAGGCACAGGGGGGGTACTTGACTAAAGGCAGGCACAGGGGGGGTACTTGACTAAAGGCAGGCACAGGGGGGTACATGACTAACGGCAGGCACAGGGGGGGGGGGTACATGACTAACGGCAGGAACAGGGGGGGCACATGACTAACGGCAGGAACAGGGGGGGCACATGACTAACAGCAGGCACAGGGGGGGTACTGACTAACGGCAGGCACAGGGGGTTACATGACTAACGGCTGGCACAGGGGGGGGGGGGGGTACATGACTAACGGCAGGCACAGGGGGGTACATGACTAACGGCTGGCACAGGGGGGGTACATGACTAACAGCAGGCACAGGGGGGGTACTTGACTAACGGCAGGCACAGGGGGGTACATGACTAACGGCTGGCACAAGGGTTCACATGCACCTTGGCTGGCATCACTTACAGTCACTTACTAGAAGATATTGGAGGTTATACTCTCTTCTCCACACATTCCATGCCAAACACAGGAAAGGGCTATATGGGGGACAGCTGGCACAGCCAACATCACCATACTCCAATCATCTGGGGGCAGGGGGGGGTCTTCTCACCTGTGGAGGGTGAAGGGTCCTGCTCATACGTGCTGCCATCTGGGCGACAGCGGCTAAACCTGCCTCCCCCGTCCTCTGTAATTCAAGCCACAGGAATCAGCATTGTGCCTGCGAAACATGAGGAGGACGAGCGTCAGAGCCACACGTATCACCAGCTGTGCCCAACTGCCCCCCCACCTGCCCACCTGTGCCCGACTGACACTCACTTCTCCACATGAAGGAGGCGCTGTCACTATATATCCTCCCGCAGGGGGCGCTGTCACTATATATCCTCCCGCAGGGGGCGCTGTCACTATATATCCTCCCGCAGGGGGCGCTGTCTCTATATATCCTCCTGCAGGGGGCGCTGTCACTATGTAGCCTCCCGCAGGGGGCGCTGTCACTATATATCCTCCCGCAGGGGGCGCTGTCACTATATATCCTCCTGCAGGGGGCGCTGTCTCTATATATCCTCCCGCAGGGGGCGCTGTCACCATATATCCTCCCGCAGGGGGCGCCGTCACTATATATCCTCCCGCAGGGGGCGCTGTCACTATATATCCTCCTGCAGGGGGCGCTGTCACTATATATCCTCCTGCAGGGGGCGCTGTCACTATATATCCTCCCGCAGGGGGCGCTGTCACTATATATCCTCCCGCAGGGGGCGCTGTCACTATATATCCTCCTGCAGGGGGCGCTGTCACTATATATCCTCCCGCAGGGGGCGCTGTCGCTATATATCCTCCTGCAGGGGGCGCTGTCACTATGTAGCCTCCCGCAGGGGGGCGCTGTAACTATATATCCTCCTGCAGGGGGCGCTGTCACTATATATCCTCCCGCAGGGGGCGCTGTCACTATATATCCTCCCGCAGGGGGCGCTGTCACTATATATCCTCCTGCAGGGGGCGCTGTCACTATGTAGCCTCCCGCAGGGGGGCGCTGTCACTATATATCCTCCTGCAGGGGGCGCTGTCACTATATATCCTCCTGCAGGGGGCGCTGTCACTATATATCCTCCCGCAGGGGGCGCTGTCACTATATATCCTCCTGCAGGGGGCGCTGTCACTATGTAGCCTCCCGCAGGGGGCGCTGTCACTATGTATCCTCCCGCAGGGGGCGCTGTCGCTATATATCCTCCCGCAGGGGGCGCTGTCTCTATATATCCTCCCACAGGGGGCGCCGTCTCTATATATCCTCCCGCAGGGGGGCGCTGTCACTATATGTCCTCCTGCAGGGGGCGCTGTCACTATATATCCTCCCGCAGGGGGCGCTGTCTCTATATATCCTCCCGCAGGGGGCGCCGTCTCTATATATCCTCCTGCAGGGGGCGCTGTTACTATATATCCTCCTGCAGGGGGCGCTGTCTCTATATATCCTCCCGCAGGGTGCGCTGTCTCTATATATCCTCCTGCAGGGGGCGCTGTCACTATATATCCTCCCGCAGGGGGCGCTGTCACTATATATCCTCCTGCAGGGGGCGCTGTCACTATATATCCTCCCGCAGGGGGCGCTGTCACTATATATCCTCCCGCAGGGGGCGCTGTCACTATATATCCTCCCGCAGGGGGCGCTGTCACTATATATCCTCCCGCAGGGGGCGCTGTCACTATATATCCTCCCGCAGGGGGCGCTGTCACTATATATCCTCCCGCAGGGGGCGCTGTCACTATATATCCTCCCGCAGGGGGCGCTGTCTCTATATATCCTCCCGCAGGGGGCGCTGTCTCTATATATCCTCCCGCAGGGGGCGCTGTCTCTATATATCCTCCCGCAGGGGGCGCTGTCACTATATATCCTCCCGCAGGGGGCGCTGTCACTATATATCCTCCCGCAGGGGGCGCTGTCTCTATATATCCTCCCGCAGGGGGCGCTGTCTCTATATATCCTCCCGCAGGGGGCGCTGTCTCTATATATCCTCCTGCAGGGGGCGCTGTCACTATATATCCTCCCGCAGGGGGCGCTGTCACTATATATCCTCCCGCAGGGGGCGCTGTCTCTATATATCCTCCCGCAGGGGCGCTGTCACTATATATCCTCCCGCAGGAGGCGCTGTCACAATATATCCTCCCGCAGGGGGGCGCCGTCTCTATATATCCTCCCGCAGGGGGCGCTTGTCACTATATATCCTCCCGCAGGGGGCGCCGTCTCTATATATCCTCCTGCAGGGGGCGCTGTTACTATATATCCTCCTGCAGGGGGCGCTGTCACCATATATCCTCCTTGCAGGGGGCGCTTGTCACTATATATCCTCCTGCAGGGGGCGCTGTCACTATATATCCTCCTGCAGGGGGCGCTGTCACTATATATCCTCCTGCAGGGGGCGCTGTCACTATATATCCTCCTGCAGGGGGCGCTGTCACTATATATCCTCCCGCAGGGGGCGCTGTCACTTATATATCCTCCGCAGGGGGCGCTGTCACTATATATCCTCCCGCAGGGGGGCGCTGTCACCATATATCCTCCTGCAGGGGGCGCTGTCACTATATATCCTCCTGCAGGGGGCGCTGTTACTATATATCCTCCTGCAGGGGGCGCTGTCACTATATATCCTCCCGCAGGGGGCGCTGTCACTATATATCCTCCCGCAGGGGGCGCTGTCCACTATATATCCTCCCGCAGGGGGCGCTGTCACTATATATCCTCCTGCAGGGGGCGCTGTCACTATATATCCTCCTGCAGGGGGCGCTGTCACTATATATCCTCCTGCAGGGGGCGCTGTCACTATATATCCTCCCGCAGGGGGCGCTGTCACCATATATCCTCCTGCAGGGGGCGCTGTTACTATATATCCTCCTGCAGGGGGCGCTTGTCACCATATATCCTCCCGCAGGGGGCGTTGTCATTATATGTCCTCCCGCAGGGGGGCGCTGTCACTATATATCCTCCCGCAGGGGGCGCTGTCACCATATATCCTCCCGCAGGGGGCGCTGCCACTATATATCCTCCCGCAGGGGGCGCTGTCACTATATATCCTCCCGCAGGGGGCGCTGTCACTATATATCCTCCTGCAGGGGGCGCTGTCACTATATATCCTCCTGCAGGGGGCGCTGTCACCATATGTCCTCCTGCAGGGGGCGCTGTACTATATATCCTCCCGCAGGGGGCGCTGCCACCATATGTCCTCCTGCAGGGGGCGCTGTCACTATATATCCTCCCGCAGGGGGCGCTGTCACTATATATCCTCCCGCAGGGGGCGCTGTCACTATATATCCTCCTGCAGGGGGCGCTGTCACTATATATCCTCCTGCAGGGGGCGCTGTCACCATATGTCCTCCTGCAGGGGGCGCTGTACTATATATCCTCCCGCAGGGGGCGCTGCCACCATATGTCCTCCTGCAGGGGGCGCACTCAGCACATGTTGTACCTCGGCCGGTGATAACCGCGGAGCGGTTTGTCTAGGAATCTGCGCGGTGAGGCCGGCGCGCGCCCCCATCCTCCTCCTTATATTGCCCTGTGCCTCTAGGGCTCCAGGTGTACCCAGGTGAAGACACGCGCGCTGCGGCCCCGCCCTTGTCTCGGTTATAAAGTTTGTGCCCCCCGGCTGTGAACAGCGTGCCGCTCTGACTCGTACCTACAAGAATGTGAAGAGCAATCGCGCGCCAGAAAAACACACAGAGGATAAAACGCCGTCATACGCCCACGTCCAGACAAGACCCGGCAGAGGGGCGAGACACAACCTGCACCCTGCAATGGC
>NW_025334539.1:0-185949 GCF_014858855.1 Bufo gargarizans
CCCAATTTAGCAATTTCATAATTTAGTGGTTTCTGCTATATCAGAGCTATTTGAAATCTATCCCTAAAAGGGTATATAATATTGAAGGTGCACATAGGGTCATTCAGAATAACTTCACACACACCCGCTACTGTGTATTTCCAAGTCTAATTCTGTCACTAAACCCATACCTGTCACCCAGCGCCTAAATACTAGGCCTCAAATTTAATCCCTCTAAATCTCTCGTACCGTTGTCCTGTTGTAGCTGGGAAAGTTATTTAGTGTCCCGTCAAAGCACATTTTTGTTCTGGGTTGAAGTACAATTCCCAATTTAGCAATTTCATAATTTAGTGGTTCCTGCTATATCAGAGCTATTTGAAATCTATCCCAAAAAGGGTATATAATATTGAAGGTGCACATAGGGTCATTCAGAATAACTTCACACACACCCGCTTACTGTGCATTTCCAAGTCTAATTCTGTCACTAAATCCATACCGGTGACCCAGCGCCTAAATACTAGGCCTCAAATTTAATTCCCTCTAAATCTCTCGTTACCCACCGCTGTACTGTTGTTGCTGGGCAAGATATTAGTGTCCGTCAAAGCACATTTTTTGTTCTGGGTTGAAGTACAATTCCCAATTTAGCAATTTCATAATTTAGTGGTTTCTGCTATATCAGAGCTATTTGAAATCTATCCCTAAAAGGGTATATAATATTGAAGGTGCACATAGGGTCATTCAGAATAACTTCACACACACCCGCTACTGTGTATTTCCAAGTCTAATTCTGTCACTAAATCCATACCGGTGACCCAGCGCCTAAATACTAGGCCTCAAATTTAATTCCCTCTAAATCTCTCGTTACCCACCGGTGTACTGTTGTTGCTGGGCAAGATATTTAGTGTCCGTCAAAGCACATTTTTTGTTCTGGGTTGAAGTACAATTCCCAATTTAGCAATTTCATAATTTAGTGGTTTCTGCTATATCAGAGCTATTTGAAATCTATCCCTAAAAGGGTATATAATATTGAAGGTGCACATAGGGTCATTCAGAATAACTTCACACACACCCGCTACTGTGTATTTCCAAGTCTAATTCTGTCACTAAACCCATACCTGTCACCCAGCGCCTAAATACTAGGCCTCAAATTTAAATCCCTCTAAATCTCTCGTTACCGTTGTCCTGTTGTAGCTGGGAAAGTTATTTAGTGCCGTCAAAGCACATTTTTTGTTCTGGGTTGAAGTACAATTCCCAATTTAGCAATTTCATAATTTAGTGGTTTCTGCTATATCAGAGCTATTTGAAATCTATCCCAAAAAGGGTATATAATATTGAAGGTGCACATTGGGTCATTCAGAATAACTTCACACACACGCTTCTGTGCATTTCCAAGTCTAATTCTGTCACTAAATCCATACCGGTGACCCAGCGCCTAAATACTAGGCCTCAAATTTAATTCCCTCTAAATCTCTCGTTACCCACCGCTGTACTGTTGTTGCTGGGCAAGATATTTAGTGTCCGTCAAAGCACATTTTTTGTTCTGGGTTGAAGTACAATTCCCAATTTAGCAATTTCAGAATTTAGTGGTTTCTGCTATATCAGAGCTATTTGAAATCTATCCCAAAAAGGGTATATAATATTGAAGGTGCACATTGGGTCATTCAGAATAACTTCACACACACGCTTCTGTGCATTTCCAAGTCTAATTCTGTCACTAAATCCATACCGGTGACCCAGCGCCTAAATACTAGGCCTCAAATTTAATTCCCTCTAAATCTCTCGTTACCCACCGCTGTACTGTTGTTGCTGGGCAAGATATTTAGTGTCCGTCAAAGCACATTTTTTGTTCTGGGTTGAAGTACAATTCCCAATTTAGCAATTTCATAATTTAGTGGTTTCTGCTATATCAGAGCTATTTGAAATCTATCCCTAAAAGGGTATATAATATTGAAGGTGCACATAGGGTCATTCAGAATAACTTCACACACACCCGCTACTGTGTATTTCCAAGTCTAATTCTGTCACTAAATCCATACCGGTGACCCAGCGCCTAAATACTAGGCCTCAAATTTAATTCCCTCTAAATCTCTCGTTACCCACCGCTGTACTGTTGTTGCTGGGCAAGATATTTAGTGTCCGTCAAAGCACATTTTTTGTTCTGGGTTGAAGTACAATTCCCAATTTAGCAATTTCATAATTTAGTGGTTCCTGCTATATCAGAGCTATTTGAAATCTATCCCTAAAAGGGTATATAATATTCAAGGTGCACATTGGGTCATTCAGAATAACTTCACACACACACGCTTCTGTGCATTTCCAAGTCTAATTCTGTCACTAAATCCATACCGGTCACCCAGCGCCTAAATACTAGGCCTCAAATTTATATCCCGCTGAATTTGAATACAATACATTGGGCCAAATAATATATTTGTTGTTGTGGTGAACCATAACAATGAGAAAAACATCTAGTAAGGGACGCGGACGTGGACATGGTCGTGGTGGTGTTAGTGGACCCTCTGGTGCTGGGAGAGGACGTGGCCGTTCTGCCACATCCACACGTCCTAGTGTACCAACTACTTCAGGTCCCAGTAGCCGCCAGAATTTACAGCGATATATGGTGGGGCCCAATGCCGTTCTAAGGATGGTAAGGCCTGAGCAGGTACAGGCATTAGTCAATTGGGTGGCCGACAGTGGATCCAGCACGTTCACATTATCTCCCACCCAGTCTTCTGCAGAAAGCGCACAGATGGCGCCTGAAAACCAACCCCATCAGTCTGTCACATCACCCCCATGCATACCAGGGAAACTGTCTCAGCCTCAAGTTATGCAGCAGTCTCTTATGCTGTTTGAAGACTCCGCTGGCAGGGTTTCCCAAGGGCATCCACCTAGCCCTTCCCCAGCGGTGAAAGACATAGAATGCACTGACGCACAACCACTTATGTTTCCTGATGATGAGGACATGGGAATACCACCTCAGCATGTCTCTGATGATGACGAAACACAGGTGCCAACTGCTGCGTCTTTCTGCAGTGTGCAGACTGAACAGGAGGTCAGGGATCAAGACTGGGTGGAAGACGATGCAGGGGACGATGAGGTCCTAGACCCCACATGGAATGAAGGTCGTGCCACTGACTTTCACAGTTCGGAGGAAGAGGCAGTGGTGAGACCGAGCCAACAGCGTAGCAAAAGAGGGAGCAGTGGGCAAAAGCAGAACACCCGCCGCCAAGAGACTCCGCCTGCTACTGACCGCCGCCATCTGGGACCGAGCACCCCAAAGGCAGCTTCAAGGAGTTCCCTGGCATGGCACTTCTTCAAACAATGTGATGACGACAAGACCCGAGTGGTTTGCACGCTGTGCCATCAGAGCCTGAAGCGAGGCATTAACGTTCTGAACCTGAGCACAACCTGCATGACCAGGCACCTGCATGCAAAGCATGAACTGCAGTGGAGTAAACACCTTAAAACCAAGGAAGTCACTCAGGCTCCCCCTGCTACCTCTTCTGCTGCTGCCGCCTCGGCCTATTCTGCTGCTGCCGCCTCGGCCTCTTCCTCCGCCTCTGGAGGAACGTTGGCACCTGCCGCCCAGCAAACAGGGGATGTACCACCAACACCACCACCACCACCTCCGTCACCAAGCGTCTCAACCATGTCACACGCCAGCGTTCAGCTCTCCATCTCACAAACATTTGATAGAAAGCGTAAATTCCCACCTAGCCACCCTCGATCCCTGGCCCTGAATGCCAGCATTTCTAAACTACTGGCCTATGAAATGCTGTCATTTAGGCTGGTGGACACAGACAGCTCCAAACAGCTCATGTCGCTTGCTGTCCCACAGTATGTTGTTCCCAGCCGGCACTACTTCTCCAAGAGAGCCGTGCCTTCCCTGCACAACCAAGTATCCGATAAAATCAAGTGTGCACTGCGCAACGCCATCTGTAGCAAGGTCCACCTAACCACAGATACGTGGACCAGTAAGCACGGCCAGGGACGCTATATCTCCCTAACTGCACACTGGGTAAATGTAGTGGCAGCTGGGCCCCAGGCGGAGAGCTGTTTGGCGCACGTCCTTCCGCCGCCAAGGATCGCAGGGCAACATTCTTTGCCTCCTGTTGCCACCTCCTCCTTCTCGGCTTCCTCCTCCTCTTCTTCCACCTGCTCATCCAGTCAGCCACACACCTTCACCACCAACTTCAGCACAGCCCGGGGTAAACGTCAGCAGGCCATTCTGAAACTCATATGTTTGGGGGACAGGCCCCACACCGCACAGGAGTTGTGGCGGGGTATAGAACAACAGACCGACGAGTGGTTGCTGCCGGTGAGCCTCAAGCCCGGCCTGGTGGTGTGTGATAATGGGCGAAATCTCGTTGCAGCTCTGGGACTAGCCAATTTGACGCACATCCCTTGCTTGGCGCATGTGCTGAATTTGGTGGTGCAGAAGTTCATTCACAACTACCCCGACATGTCAGAGCTGCTGCATAAAGTGCGGGCCGTCTGTTCGCGCTTCCGGCGTTCACATCCTGCTGCTGCTCGCCTGTCTGCGCTACAGCGTAACTTCGGCCTTCCCGCTCACCGCCTCATATGCGACGTGCCCACCAGGTGGAACTCCACCTTGCACATGCTGGACAGACTGTGCGAGCAGCAGCAGGCCATAGTGGAGTTTCAGCTGCAGCACGCACGGGTCAGTCGCACTACAGAACAGCACCACTTCACCACCAATGACTGGGCCTCCATGCGAGACCTGTGTGCCCTGTTGCGCTGTTTCGAGTACTCCACCAACATGGCCAGTGGCGATGACACCGTTATCAGCGTTACAATACCACTTCTATGTCTCCTTGAGAAAACACTTAGGGCGATGATGGAACAGGAGGTGGCCCAGGAGGAGGAGGAGGAGGATGAGGAAGAGGGGTCATTTTTAGCACTTTCAGGCCAGTCTCTTCGAAGTGACTCAGAGGGAGGTTTTTTGCAACAGCAGAGGCCAGGTACAAATGTGGCCAGCCAGGGCCCACTACTGGAGGACGAGGAGGACGAGGATGAGGAGGAGGTGGAGGAGGATGAGGATGAAGCATGGTCACAGCGGGGTGGCACCCAACGCAGCTCGGGTCCATCACTGGTGCGTGGCTGGGGGGAAAGGCAGGACGATGACGATACGCCTCCCACAGAGGACAGCTTGTCCTTACCCCTGGGCAGCCTGGCACACATGAGCGACTACATGCTGCAGTGCCTGCGCAACGACAGCAGAGTTGCCCACATTTTAACCTGTGCGGACTACTGGGTTGCCACCCTGCTGGATCCACGCTACAAAGACAATGTGCCCACCTTACTTCCTGCACTGGAGCGTGATAGGAAGATGCGCGAGTACAAGCGCACGTTGGTAGACGCGCTACTGAGAGCATTCCCAAATGTCACAGGGGAACAAGTGGAAGCCCAAGGCCAAGGCAGAGGAGGAGCAAGAGGTCGCCAAGGCAGCTGTGTCACGGCCAGCTCCTCTGAGGGCAGGGTTAGCATGGCAGAGATGTGGAAAACTTTTGTCAACACGCCACAGCTAACTGCACCACCACCTGATACGCAACGTGTTAGCAGGAGGCAACATTTTACTAACATGGTGGAACAGTACGTGTGCACACCCCTCCACGTACTGACTGATGGTTCGGCCCCATTCAACTTCTGGGTCTCTAAATTGTCCACGTGGCCAGAGCTAGCCTTTTATGCCTTGGAGGTGCTGGCCTGCCCGGCAGCCAGCGTTTTGTCTGAACGTGTATTCAGCACGGCAGGGGGCGTCATTACAGACAAACGCAGCCGCCTGTCTACAGCCAATGTGGACAAGCTGACGTTCATAAAAATGAACCAGGCATGGATCCCACAGGACCTGTCCGTCCCTTGTCCAGATTAGACATTAACTACCTCCCCATAACCATATATTATTGGACTCCAGGGCACTTCCTCATTCAATCCTATTTTTATTTTCATTTTACCATTATATTGCGATGCTACCCAAAGTTGAATGAACCTCTCCTCTGCCTGTGTGCTAGGCCTAAATATATGCCAATGGACTGTTGCAGTGGTGGCTGACATGAAGCCTGATTCTCTGCTATGACATGCAGACTAATTCTCTGCTGACATGAAGCCAGATTGTCTGTTACGGGACCTCTCTCCTCTGCCTGGGTGCTGGGCCTAAATTTATGACAATGGACTGTTGCAGTGGTGGCTGACGTGAAGCCTGATTCTCTGCTATGACATGCAGACTGATTCTCTGCTGTCATGAAGCCAGATTGTCTGTTACGGGACCTTTCTCCTCTACCTGGGTTCTGGGCCTAAATTTATGAAAATTGACTCTTACAGTGGTGGGTGACGTGAAGCCTGATTCTCTGCTATGATATGAAGACTGATTCTCTGCTGACATGAAGCCAGATTGTCTGTTACGGGACCTTTCTCCTCTGCCTGGGTTCTGGGCCTAAATTTATGAAAATTGACTCTTACAGTGGTGGGTGACGTGAAGCCTGATTCTCTGCTATGATATGAAGACTGATTCTCTGCTGACATGAAGCCAGATTGTCTGTTACGGGACCTTTCTCCTCTGCCTGGGTTCTGGGCCTAAATTTATGAAAATTGACTCTTACAGTGGTGGGTGACGTGAAGCCTGATTCTCTGCTATGATATGAAGACTGATTCTCTGCTGACATGAAGCCAGATTGTCTGTTACGGGACCTTTCTCCTCTGCCTGGGTTCTGGGCCTAAATTTATGAAAATTGACTCTTACAGTGGTGGGTGACGTGAAGCCTGATTCTCTGCTATGATATGAAGACTGATTCTCTGCTGACATGAAGCCAGATTGTCTGTTACGGGACCTTTCTCCTCTGCCTGGGTTCTGGGCCTAAATTTATGAAAATTGACTCTTACAGTGGTGGGTGACGTGAAGCCTGATTCTCTGCTATGATATGAAGACTGATTCTCTGCTGACATGAAGCCAGATTGTCTGTTACGGGACCTTTCTCCTCTGCCTGGGTTCTGGGCCTAAATTTATGAAAATTGACTCTTACAGTGGTGGGTGACGTGAAGCCTGATTCTCTGCTATGATATGAAGACTGATTCTCTGCTGACATGAAGCCAGATTGTCTGTTACGGGACCTTTCTCCTCTGCCTGGGTTCTGGGCCTAAATTTATGAAAATTGACTCTTACAGTGGTGGGTGACGTGAAGCCTGATTCTCTGCTATGATATGAAGACTGATTCTCTGCTGACATGAAGCCAGATTGTCTGTTACGGGACCTTTCTCCTCTGCCTGGGTTCTGGGCCTAAATTTATGAAAATTGACTCTTACAGTGGTGGGTGACGTGAAGCCTGATTCTCTGCTATGATATGAAGACTGATTCTCTGCTGACATGAAGCCAGATTGTCTGTTACGGGACCTCTCTCCTCTGCCTGGGTGCTGGGCCTAAATATATGCCAATGGACTGTTGCAGTGGTGGCTGACGTGAAGCCTCATTCTCTGCTATGACATGCAGACTAATTCTCTGCTGACATGAAGACAGATTCTCTGTTACGGGACCTCTCTCCTCTGCCTGGGTGCCGGGGCCTAAATATCTGAGAATGGACTGTTCCAGTGGTGGCTGACGTGAAGCCTCATTCTCTGCTATGACATGCAGACTAATTCTCTGCTGACATGAAGACAGATTCTCTGTTACGGGACCTCCCTCCTCTGCCTGGGTGCTGGGCCTAAATATATGCCAATGGACTGTTGCAGTGGTGGCTGACGTGAAGCCTCATTCTCTGCTATGACATGCAGACTAATTCTCTGCTGACATGAAGACAGATTCTCTGTTACGGGACCTCCCTCCTCTGCCTGGGTGCTGGGCCTAAATATATGCCAATGGACTGTTGCAGTGGTGGCTGACGTGAAGCCTCATTCTCTGCTATGACATGCAGACTGATTCTCTGCTGACATGAAGCCAGATTCTCTGTTACGGGACCTCTCTCCTCTGCCTGTGTGTGTGCTGGGCCTAAATATATGCCAATGGACTGTTGCAGTGGTGGCTGACGTGAAGCCTCATTCTCTGCTATGACATGCAGACTGATTCTCTGCTGACATGAAGCCAGATTCTCTGTTACGGGACCTCTCTCCTCTGCCTGTGTGTGTGCTGGGCCTAAATATATGCCAATGGACTGTTGCAGTGGTGGCTGACGTGAAGCCTCATTCTCTGCTATGACATGCAGACTAATTCTCTGCTGACATGAAGACAGATTCTCTGTTACGGGACCTCCCTCCTCTGCCTGGGTGCTGGGCCTAAATATATGCCAATGGACTGTTGCAGTGGTGGCTGACGTGAAGCCTCATTCTCTGCTATGACATGCAGACTGATTCTCTGCTGACATGAAGCCAGATTCTCTGTTACGGGACCTCTCTCCTCTGCCTGTGTGTGTGCTGGGCCTAAATATATGCCAATGGACTGTTGCAGTGGTGGCTGACGTGAAGCCTCATTCTCTGCTATGACATGCAGACTGATTCTCTGCTGACATGAAGCCAGATTCTCTGTTACGGGACCTCTCTCCTCTGCCTGTGTGTGTGCTGGGCCTAAATATATGCCAATGGACTGTTGCAGTGGTGGCTGACGTGAAGCCTCATTCTCTGCTATGACATGCAGACTAATTCTCTGCTGACATGAAGCCAGATTCTCTGTTACGGGACCTCTCTCCTCTGCCTGTGTGTGTGCTGGGCCTAAATATATGCCAATGGACTGTTGCAGTGGTGGCTGACGTGAAGCCTCATTCTCTGCTATGACATGCAGACTGATTCTCTGCTGACATGAAGCCAGATTCTCTGTTACGGGACCTCTCTCCTCTGCCTGTGTGTGTGCTGGGCCTAAATATATGCCAATGGACTGTTGCAGTGGTGGCTGACGTGAAGCCTCATTCTCTGCTATGACATGCAGACTAATTCTCTGCTGACATGAAGACAGATTCTCTGTTACGGGACCTCCCTCCTCTGCCTGGGTGCTGGGCCTAAATATATGCCAATGGACTGTTGCAGTGGTGGCTGACGTGAAGCCTCATTCTCTGCTATGACATGCAGACTGATTCTCTGCTGACATGAAGCCAGATTCTCTGTTACGGGACCTCTCTCCTCTGCCTGTGTGTGTGCTGGGCCTAAATATATGCCAATGGACTGTTGCAGTGGTGGCTGACGTGAAGCCTCATTCTCTGCTATGACATGCAGACTGATTCTCTGCTGACATGAAGCCAGATTCTCTGTTACGGGACCTCTCTCCTCTGCCTGTGTGTGTGCTGGGCCTAAATATATGCCAATGGACTGTTGCAGTGGTGGCTGACGTGAAGCCTCATTCTCTGCTATGACATGCAGACTAATTCTCTGCTGACATGAAGACAGATTCTCTGTTACGGGACCTCCCTCCTCTGCCTGGGTGCTGGGCCTAAATATATGCCAATGGACTGTTGCAGTGGTGGCTGACGTGAAGCCTCATTCTCTGCTATGACATGCAGACTAATTCTCTGCTGACATGAAGACAGATTCTCTGTTACGGGACCTCTCTCCTCTGCCTGGGTGCCGGGGCCTAAATATCTGAGAATGGACTGTTCCAGTGGTGGGTGACGGGAAGCCAGATTCTCTGCTATGGAACCTCTCTCCAATTGATTTTGGTTAATTTTTATTTATTTAATTTTTATTTTAATTCATTTCCCTATCCACATTTGTTTGCAGGGGATTTACCTACATGTTGCTGCCTTTTGCAGCCCTCTAGCTCTTTCCTGGGCTGTTTTACAGCCTTTTTAGTGCCGAAAAGTTCGGGTCCCCATTGACTTCAATGGGGTTCGGGTTCGGGACGAAGTTCGGATCGGGTTCGGATCCCGAACCCGAACATTTCCGGGATGTTCGGCCGAACTTCTCGAACCCGAACATCCAGGTGTTCGCTCAACTCTAGTCAGAAGTTACCACCTCATCGTCCTTATGATTGCCCGGTTAACCTGAATACCGGTGCAAAATTACCCAAGACCAGGTTATATAATCTTTCGGGTCTTGAGAGACAAGCCATGAAAGATTATATCTCCGAGAGTCTGGCTAAGGGACACATCAGACCCTCTTCTTCACCCGTGGCTGCAGGGTTTTTCTTTGTTAAAAAGAAAGATGGGGGCCTGCGTCCTTGCCTAGATTTCCGCGAGCTAAACCGGATAACCATCCGAGACCCATACCCTCTTCCTCTCATTCCTGACCTTTTTAATCAGATTGCGGGTGCTAGGTGGTTCTCCAAACTTGATCTTAGGGGGGCCTACAATCTGATTCGTATCAAGGAAGGGGATGAGTGGAAGACAGCTTTTAACACCCCTGAGGGGCATTATGAAAATTTAGTCATGCCTTTCGGTCTGACCAATGCTCCTGCTGTCTTCCAACATTTCGTTAATGATATTTTTAGTCATCTAATCGGCAGGTTTGTGGTAATATACCTAGATGATATCTTAATTTATTCGGCTGATCTGAAAACACATGAAGTACATGTCAGACAGGTACTGCAGGTCCTACAGACGAATAAATTATATGCGAAAATTGAAAAATGTGTCTTCGCCGTTCAGGAAATACAGTTCCTGGGATATCTATTATCTGCTTCAGGTTTCCGTATGGATCCTAGGAAGGTTCAGGCAATTTTAGATTGGGATCTTCCTGAGAACCTTAAAGCTCTACAACGGTTTTTGGGTTTCGCAAATTTCTATAGAAAGTTCATAAAAAATTATTCAGTTATTGTAAAACCCCTTACTGACATGACTAGGAAGGGGACTGATTTTTCTAAATGGTCTGACGCCGCTAAAATTGCATTTTCCTCTCTAAAAGAGAGATTTACCTCGGCACCTGTACTAGTCCAACCTGATGTCTCTCAGCCTTTTATTGTTGAAGTAGATGCGTCAGAGGTGGGAGTGGGGGCTGTATTGTCTCAGGGTCCGTCTCCTGGCAAATGGCGTCCTTGCGCTTTCTTTTCCAAAAAGTTATCTACAGCTGAAAAGAACTATAATATTGGAAATAGGGAACTGTTGGCGATTAAACTGGCGTTTGAAGAGTGGCATCACTTCTTAGAGGGAGCAATCCACCCCGTCACGGTGATTACGGATCACAAAAACCTTCTGTACCTTGAATCGGCTAAGCGCCTCACCCCTAGACAAGCTAGGTGGTCGCTATTCTTTACCAGATTTAACTTTTTTATCACCAATCGTCCTGGGGCAAAAAATACCAAGGCAGACGCATTATCTCGTAGTTTCCCTGGAGGGGGTAATGTTACTGATCCGGTACCCATTTTACAAAGAGGAGTGGTTGTCTCTGCTGTACACTCTGTTCTGGAGGGGAAGGTGTTAGAGGCCCAGGGGGACACCCCGGTCTCTTGCCCCTCAGAGAAATTGTTTGTACCGTTAAACCTGCGTCTCGAATTATTAAAGGAACATCATAATTCGGCACTTGCTGGGCACCCGGGTAGTAAAGCAACCTTGGAGCTATTGTCTCGTCGTTTTTGGTGGCCAAGGTTGCGTCAGGATGTAATGGATTTTGTGTCTACTTGTTCTACTTGTGCACGCGCGAAAGTCTCTCATACACGTCCAGCAGGGTCTTTATTGCCACTTGTCATCCCCAATAGGCCATGGACACATCTGTCAATGGATTTCATCACTGACTTACCTTTGTCTGCGGGTAAAACAGTTATCTTGGTAGTAGTAGACAGGTTTAGCAAAATGGTACACTTTATTGCGTTACCCGCACTTCCTAATGCTAAGACTCTTGCTCAGGTGTTTATCAGTGAAATCGTGAAGCTTCACGGGGTCCCTTCCGATGTGGTTTCGGATCGGGGAACCCAGTTTATTTCTAAGTTTTGGAAAGCTTTTTGTTTCCGTTTGGGGGTACACTTGTCTATTTCCTCAGCTTTCCATCCTCAGTCGAATGGACAGACTGAGCGTACCAACCAAAACCTTGAGACATATCTAAGGTGTTTTGTGTCTGAAAACCAAGAGTTGTGGTCGTCATATTTACCGTTAGCCGAGTTTGCCATAAATAATCGCCGTCAGGAATCCACTGGCAAGTCACCATTTCTTGGTGCATATGGTTTTCATCCCCAATTCTGTACTTTCAAAGAGGGGGGGGTCTTCTGGGGTTCCCAAAGAGGAACGGTTTTCGTCATCTCTTTCATCAGTATGGCAGAAGGTGCAAGCTAACTTGAAAAATATGGGAGGTAAATATAAATGCATGGCTGATAAGAAACGGTCGCCATGTCCGGACCTAGGAGTGAATGACTATGTGTGGTTGTCTACTAGGAATATTAAGTTGAAGGTTCCCTCTCGGAAACTGGGTCCTAGGTTCATTGGTCCTTATAAAATAGTAGCCGTCATTAACCCCGTGGCTTTTCGCCTGGAGCTACCTCAGACTTTTAAGATCCATAACGTCTTCCATAAGTCGTTACTCAAGAAGTATGTTCCACCTCTAGAACCATCACCGCTGCCACCTCCTCCTGTTATTGTGGATGGTAATCTGCAGTTTCAAATATCCAAAATTGTTGATTCTCGTCTGGTCCGCCGCTCTCTTCAGTATCTGGTGCATTGGAGGGGTTACGGTCCCGAGGAAAGAATGTGGGTTCCAGCGTCAGAGGTAAACACCAACAGGTTAGTTCATGCTTTCTATGCCTCTCATCCTGAGAGACCTGGTCCTGAGTGTCCGGAGGCCCCTCGTGAAAGGGGGGGTACTGTCACGAGGGTGTCAAGAGCCACGTCTGACTCCGTTATACCCGGGGTCAGGAAGTCGCAGCGGGTGGCTGCGCGCTCTATGTCTAAAGATCACGTTGTTTCTTAATGATAGTTTTCTGTGTTTGCCTTGCAATCCTTTTTGTCTCACTCAGGGATCCGTAGCTTCTCCTCCTCAGCTGTTTCTTGTCTGTCACTCCCAACCTCCTTATATTCTCCTCTCTCACTTCTCTGGTAGCCAGATATAGAGCGTCCTGCATGGACTTCTATACTGACCCATTGCAGCTGTGAATCCTGGTTGTTGTTCCAGAGTGTTATCCTCCGGATCCCTGTTGGGCTTTTTGTTGTCTTCTGTTGTCGCCCACCTGGGATTATATGTTTAGTCTGTATTGTCTGTCCTCCCCTTGGTGTTTTCCTTTAGAGCTAGTGGTGCGGACTAGTGTTCCCACCGCCCTATTCACTATCTAGGGCTCATCTTAGGGAAAGCCAGGGTTATAGGCACGTGATCGGCGTACGGGTGAGGAACCCTTCTAGGGACGTCAGGGCAGTCAGGTGCCAGCCTCAAGGTGAGATAGGGGGCACCACCTTTCCCTCTCCCTTGGACAGGGCCTTCCTCTTTCCCTCCCTCTGTGTCACGTATGTGATAGGCACGCCGGTCGTGATAGGAGTCAACACAGTGACCCAGTCACAAAGAGGTGAGGTGGCAAGAGCATGAGGAGTCAACACAGTGGCCCAGTCACAGAGTGATGAGGCTGGCAACAGCATGAGGAGTCAACACAGTGACCCAGTCACAGAGTGGTGAGGTGGCAACAGCATTAATAGTCAAAACAGTGGCCCAGTTTCAGAGTGGTGAGGGAGGCAACAGCATGAAGAGTCAACACAGTGGCCCAATGACAGAGTGGTGAGGTGGCAACTGCATGATGAGTGAACACAGTGGCCTATTGACAAAGTGGTAAGGTGGCAACAGAATAAGGAGTCAAAATAGTGTTCATTTACAGAGTGGTAAGGTGGCAACAGCATGAGGAGTCAACACAGTGGCCCAGTCAGAGAGTGGTGAGGGTGGCAACAGCATGCGGAGTCAACACAGTGATGCAGTCACAGAGTGGTGAGGTGGCAACAGCATGAGTAGTCAACACAGTGGCCCAGTTTCAGAGTGGTGAGGGAGGCAACAGCATGAGCAGTCAACATAGTCGCCCAGTGACAGAGCGGTGGTGTGGCAAAAGCATGAGAAGTCAACACAGTGGCCTAGTCGCAGAGTGGTAAAAGTGGCAACAGCATGAGGAGTAAACACAGTGGCACAGTCATAGAGTTTTGAGGGTGGCAACAGCATCAGGAGTCAACACAGTGGTCAGTCACAGAGTGATGAGGGTGAAAATCGCATGAGGAGTCAACACAGTGGTCAGTCACAGAGTGGTGAGGGTAGGAATCACATGAGGTGTCAACACAGTGGTCAGTCACAGAATGGTGAGGGTTGGATTTGCATCAGGAATCGCACGAGGAATTAACACAGTGGCCCAGTAACAGAGTGTTGAGGGTGGCAACCGCATGAGTAGTCAACTATCACGGATGGTGTACAGGAAACAAGGCAAAGCAACATGCATAAATGACTCGCTGGATCCAAAAGCTAAGGAACAAAAGGGAGACCCCTGCAGAAGACCTGGCACTTTCCCTGGCTGCTCAGCCTATGCAAAGGTCCGAATGGTGGAAGTTTGCATATCCACGTACCTTGACTATATAACCCCTGAGCACCCTACAATAGTGAGGGGACACGACCACCGGCTCCCTACACAAGATACGGAGGGAGTCAGGGTCACCTGAGATCCAGCAAACAGAAAATAACAGATAAATGTTCAACACTTAACTTTGTACCAGACAGGAGAACAAGGTCAGCATGCACACACACTCCAGGAAGAAGTATAAGCCGCCCAGAAAAGCATTCTGGGGAGGAATTTAAAGGGAAGCAATTAGTCCAACACATGACAGCTGAGAGAGGCTAACGAGATGAGGAACTGAATACCACAACAAAGAAACTCAAGGAGGAGTTTCTGAAAGGCCTCTGTCAGAGCTTCTCAGCTGTCTGGTTGTGACATCAACACAGTGGCCCAGTGTCAGAGTGGTAAGGTGGCAACAGCACGAAGAGTCAACACAGTGGCCCAGTGTCAGAGTGGTAAGGTGGCAACAGCACGAAGAGTCAACACAGTGGCCCATTCATAGAGTGGTGAGAGTGGCAACAGAATGAGGAGTCAACACAGTGACCCAGTCACAGAGAGGTGAGGTGGAAACGGCAAGATGAGTCAACACAGTGGCCCAGTCACAGAGTGATGAGGGTGGCAACAGCATGAGGAGTCAACACAGTGATCCAGCCACAGAGTGGTGAGGTGGCAACGGCATGAGGAGTCAACACAGTGGCCAAGTCACAGAGTGGTGAGGTGGCAACAGCATTAATAGTGAAAACAGTGGCCCAGTTTCAGAGTGGTGAGGAAGACAACAGCATGAGGAGTCAACACAGTGGCTGTCACGGCCATGGTCATGGTCGTGACTCCTGAACCGCATGCTGTTGCCTGCGGTTTGTTATTGGGTGTTCAACCACAGGTGAGGGCCGCTAGTGTGCTGCCTCACTTGTGGTTGCCGTGGGCAACAAGTTATTTTGTATTGTCGCAGTAGAGCAGCCTGAGCTGGTGCTAGGCAGCTTGCGGCAATGTTCATGCGGTTGCACCTAGCAACCTCTCAGTTAGGTGTGTGTGTATGTTATGCACTTTGTATGTCTGGTGTGCACGAAGTTTATGTTTGGTGTGCACTGTGACTCTTCCCTTCACTGTGGCTGCCCGTGGCAACGTTTGGTTTGGATGTGTACATGTGGTGGCAGTGTCTCGGCCTTCTGGCTGACTCCCAGGACATGGTTGCCACCCATGTCGTTGCCTGCGGTAACAGCTGCAGTGTGATCTTCTTTTGGACACTTCCCCTTTAAGTGGTTCCACTCCCTGGTTAGTGTTGGAAGGGTTAATTCCCTCTCCTGTGTGTGTCTGTGTGGGTGTGGCCACTTTGGGCTATAAAGCCTCTTTGGAGATCAGAAGCTGAGGGGTTCTTCAGCCATGCTTTGCTGGAGACACCCTCCTGGTTATTCCATCTGCCAGTGGGGGCCACCCTTGTTGTCATAAACAAATTGTTATATATTGTTATACACGATGTTATGAGAATGTGTTTGTGTGTCATGTCTATTTATTGCAGCGTATGGTTTCTTGGCGTCCTGTGTGGTGTGTGTGCTCTGTCTATTGTGTTGTCGTGGACAGCAGCACTTATACTTGGGTCCCAGGCTCTGTGTCTGTGGCAGGCAAGTGTTAGTACTAGTTGCATTTACCTGCCATTGCCATATGACTGTTCCTGTTCCCCTTTCTTTATAGTTTGGCCATTTTTAGACTCCTATTCCTCCATGTCCAGGAGGAACAGGTAGTCTACCCAGCTCTTAGCTTAGGGACCTGCGGAGGGTTAGTAGGGACCCGAGGTTCCAGAACATGAGTCCTCCTACCTTCAAGGTCGGCTCATGTCGCTAGGAGTTGGGGTCAGATTAGGGAAGCAATAGGAGGTGACCTGCTCCCTAATTCTGTCTTCCTGGCCGAGTTGTGACTACCATCTTCTGTCATCGCACGGCTGAGGGTTTTCCTCATCCTCAGCCGTGACAGTGGCCCAATGACAGAGTGGTGAGGTGGCAACAGCATGATGAGTAAACACAGTGGCCTATTGACAAAGTGGTAAGGTGGCAACAGAGTGAGGAGTCAAAATAGTGGTCGGTCACAGAGTGGTAAGGTGGCAACAGCATGAGGAGTCAACACAGTGGCCCAGTCAGAGAGTAGTGAGGGTGGCAACAGCATGCGGAGTCAACACAGTGACGCAGTCACAGAGTAGTGAGGTGGCAACTGCATGAGGCGTCACAGTGGCCCAGTCACAGAGTGGTGAGGTGGCAACAGCATGAGTAGTCAACACAGTGGCCCAGTCTCAGAGTGGTGAGGTTGGCAACAGCATGAGCAGTCAACAAAGTCGCCCAGTGACAGAGCGGTGGGGTGGCAACAGCATGAAAAGTCAACACAGTGGCCCAGTCGCAGAGTGGTGAGAGTCTCAACAGCATGAGGAGTGAACACAGTGGCACAGTCATAGAGTTTTGAGGGTGGCAACAGCATCAAGAGTCAACACAGTGGCCCAGTCATAGAGTGGTGAGGGTGGCAACAGCATGCAGAGTCAACACAGTGACGCAGTCACAGAGTGGTGAGGTGGCAACTGCATGAGGCGTCAACACAGTGGTCTAGTCACAGAGTGGTGAGGTGGCAACACCATGAGTTGTCAACACAGTAGCCTAATGACAGAGTGGTGAGGTGGCAACAGCATGAGGAATGAACACAGTGGCCTATTGACATAGTGGTAAGGTGGCAACAGAGTAAGGAGTCAACATAGTGGTTAGTTACAGAGTGGTGAGGGTGGGAATTGCACGAGAAATTACATGAGGAATCAACATAGTGGTCAGTCAAAGATAAGTGACGGTTGGAATCGCATCAGGAATCGCATAAGGAGTCAAAACAGTGGCCCAGTCACAGAGTGTTGAGGGTGGCAACAGCATGAGGAGTCAACACATTGGCCCCGTGACAAAGTGGTGAGGTGGACACAGAATGAGGAGTCAACATAGTGCTCAGTCAAAGAGTGCTGAGGGTGGCAACCACATGAGGAGTCAACACAGTTGTCAGTCAAAGAGTGATGAGGGTGAAAATCGCATGAGGAGTCAACACAGTGGTCAGTCACAGAATGGTGAGGGTTGGAATTGCATCAGGAATCGCACGAGGAGTTAACACAGTGGTCCAGTCACAGAGTGTTGAGGGTGGCAACCGCATGAGGAGTCAACACAGTGGCCCAGTGTCAGAGTGGTAAGGTGGCAACAGAATGAGGAGTCAATACAGTGACCCAGTCATAGAGTGATTAGGGTGGCAACGGCATGAGGAGTCAACAAAGTGGCCCAGTCACAGGGTGGTGAGGTGGCAACAGCATGAGGAGTCAACACAGTGGCCCAGTCACAGAGTGGTGAGGTGGCAACAGCAATTATAGTCAACACAGTGGCCCAGTTTCAGAGTGGTGAGATTGCAACAGCATGATGAGTGAACACAGTGGCCTATTGACATAGTGGTGAGGTGGCAACAGAGTGAGGAGTCAAAATAGTGGTCAATCACAGAGTGGTGAGGTGGCAACAGCATGAGGAGGCAACACAGTGGCCCAGTCACAGAGTAGAGAGGGTGGCAACAGCATGAAGAGTGAACACAGTGGCTAAGTGTCACGGATGGTGTTTCAGAAAGCTAGAAGACACAAATGAAGATCCGACTGACTTGATCCAAAACTAAGGAACAAGAGGGTAAGCCCTGTAACAGCCCTAGTACTCTCCCTTACTGCTCAGCCTATGCAAAAATCTCTATGGTAGATAAATGCATACCCTCGTTCCTCGACTGTATGACACCTGAACACCCTATAATAGTGAGGGGACACGACCACTGGCTCCCTACACTAAATACGGAGGGAGCCAGGGTCAAGACCACAGGAAAACAGGCTACTTTCACACTAGCGTTCGGGGCTCCGCTTGTGAGTTCCGTTTGAAAGCTCTCACAAGCGGCCCCGAACGGATCCGTACAGCCCCAATGCATTCTGAGTGGATGCGGATCCGCTCAGAATGCATCAGTCTGGCTCTGTTTGGCCTCCGCTCAGCAGGCGGACACCCGAACGCAGCTTGCAGCGTTTTCGTGTCCGCCTGGCCGTGCGGAGCCAAACGGATCCGTCCAGACTTACAATGCAAGTCAATGGGGACGGATCCGTTTGACGTTGACACAATATGGTGCAATTTCAAACGGATCCGTCCCCCATTGACTTTCAATGTAAAGTCAGGAGTCCCTATTAATATACCATCAGATCGGAGTTTTCTCCGATCCGATGGTATATTTTAACTTAAAGTGTCCCCATCACCATGGGAACGCCTCTATGTTAGAATATACCATCGGATTTGAGTTACATCGTAAACCTCAGATCCGACAGTATATTCTAACACAGAGGCGTTCCCATGGTGATGGGGACGCTTCATGTTAGAATATACTGAGAACTGTACATGACTGCCCCCTGCTGTAATTAACTTATTGGTGGCCAGTGCGGCCCCCCTCCCTCCCTAGTATTAATTGTAGCCAGTGCGGCCCCCCTCCCTCTATATTCATCGGTGGCCAGTGCGGATTCCCAGTATTAAATATGACCAGTGCGGCCTCCCCCTCCCTCTATATTTATTGGTGGCCAGTGCGGATTCCAAGTATTATGACCAGTGCGGCCTCCCCTCCCCCCCCCCTAATTAAAATCACCCCCCCCCCATCATTGGTGGCAGCGGAGAGTACCGATCGGAGTCCCAGTTTAAATCGCTGGGGCTCCGATCGGTTACCATGGCAACCAAGACGCTATTGCAGTCTTGGCTGCCATGGTTACTTAGCAATAAATACAAGCTTCATACTTACCTGAAGAGCTGCGATGTCTGTGTCCGGCCGGGAGCTCCTCCTACTGGTAAGTGACAGGTCTGTGCTATAGGCAATGCGCCGCACAGACCTTTCACTTACCAGTAGGAGGAGCTCCCGGCCGGACACAGACATCGCAGCTCTTCAGGTAAGTATGAAGCTTGTATTTATTGCTAAGTAACCATGGCAGCCAAGACTGCAATAGCGTCTTGGCTGCCATGGTAACCGATCGGAGCCCCAGCGATTTAAACTGGGACTCCGATCGGTACTCTCCGCTGCCACCAATGATAGGGGGGGGTGATTTTAATTAGGGGGGGGGAGAGGGGAGGCCGCACTAGTCACAATACTTGGAATCCGCACTGGCCGGCCACCAATGAATATAGAGGGAGGGGGGCCGCACTGGTCATATTTAATACTGGGGAGGGAGGGAGGGGGAGGCCGCACTGGTCATATTTAATACTGGGAATCCGCACTGGCCACCGATGAATATAGAGGGAGGGGGGCCGCACTGGTTACAATTAATACTGGGGAGGGAGGGGGGCCGCACTGGCCACCAATAAGTTAAATACAGGAGGGGGGGGTCTGCCCCCTGCTGCCTGGCAGCATCTGCCAGGCAGCAGGGGGCAGTCATGTACACAGTTCTCAGTATATTCTAACTTGAAGCGTCCCCATCACCATGGGAACGCTTCTGTGTTTAGAATATACTGTCGGATCTGAGTTTTCCGAAGTGAAAAATCAGATCTGAAATAAACAGTTATGCAAACGGATCCGTTCTGAACGGATGCAAGCGTTTGCATTATAGGAGCGGATCCGTCTGTGCAGACACCAGACGGATCCGCTCCTAACGCAAGTGTGAAAGTAGCCTAAAGGAACAGACTTATCTTGTGGATGCAGCAGTAGCAGCTTCTAGCATCAGCACAGTCCAGGAAGTTGTATAAACCGCAAGGTGAGGCAGTATGGGGAGGAGATATATAGGGAGGCAATCACTGCTAATAGATGACAGCTGGGAGAGGGAGGAGAGATGTCAAAACGAAAGCAAAACAAAAGAAGATCATGCAGGAAGTACTGAAGAACGTCTATCAGAACTTCTCAAAGATCTGGTGGTGACAGTACCCCTCCCTCTACGAGTGGACTCCGCACACTCAGAGCCCACCTTCTCAGAATGGGACCTACAGAATGCCCTGAGAAGACGAGTGGCCTTAATGTCCGCCACTGGAACCCACATCCTCTCCTCAGGACCATAACCCTCCCAATAAACGAGGTATTGAAGAGAACCGCGGACAATACGAGAGTCCACAATCCTAAGACCTGAAATTCAAGATTACCATCAACCACAATCGGAGGAGGAGGCGGCAAATAGGAGGGTACAGTGGGTTGGACATAAGGTTTTAATAGGGACTTGTGAAAAACATTATGGATCTTCCAAGTCTGAGGAAGATCAAGACGGTAGGCAACGGGATTGATGACGGACAAGATTTTGTAAGTTCCAATAAACTTAGGACCCAACTTCCAGGAGGGAACCTTCAATTTGATATTCTTAGTAGACAACCATACCAGATCACCAACATTCAGGTCCGGACCAGGCACACGTCTCTTATCCGCCACACGCTTATATCTCTCACTCATGCTCTTTAGATTATCCTGAATCTTTTGCCAAATAGATGACAAAGACGAGGAGAATCTGTCCTCATCAGGTAAACCAGAAGGCCCCTCTCCAGAGAATGTCCCAAACTGCGGATAAAACCCATATGCACCAAAAAAATGTGACTTATCAGAGGACTCCTGATGACGGTTATTTAAAGCAAACTCAGCAAGGGAGAGAAAAGAACACCAATCCTCTAAATTCTCCGCCACAAAACAACGCAGATATCTCTCCAGATTCTGATTGATGCGCTCTGTCTTGCCATTCGACTGTGGGTGGAAAGCAGAAGAGAATTACAACCGAACCCCCAAGCGAGAACAGAAAGCCTTCCAGAATCTGGAAACAAACTGCGTGCCCCTATCAGAGACTATGTCTGAAGGGATACCATGCAGTTTGACAATGTGATTAATAAATGCCTGCGCCAGCGTTTTAGCATTGGGCAAGCCAGGAAAAGGAACAAAATGCGCCATTTTGCTAAAACGGTCCACCACCACCAGAATCACAGTCTTCCCCGAGGAACGAGGCAGGTCCATGATGAAATCCATGGACAGATGTGTCCAAGGACGGGAAGGAATGGGTAAAGGAAGGAGAGGACCCGATGGCCATGAATGAGGGACTTTGGCACGAGCGCAGGTCTCGCAGGCTGCCACAAAACCCTCAACCGACTTACGAAGAGCCGGCCACCAGAATCTCGGAGCAATGAGATCCACTGTGGCTCTACCCCCCGGGTGCCCAGCAAGGACAGTATTGTGGTGCTCCTTAAAAACCTTGCGTCGCAAAGCGAGAGACACAAACAACCTCCCAGGAGGACAAAGATCAGGAGCCTCTGCCTGGGCTGCCAGAACCTCTGCCTCCAATTCAGGATAAAGAGCAGACACAACCACCCCTTCAGCCAAAATGGGACCCGGGTCTTCAAAGTTCCCCCCTCCCGGAAAACAACGTGACAAGGCATCCGCCTTCACATTCTTAACCCCAGGGCGGAACGTGACAACAAAATTAAACCTTGAAAAGAACAAAGACCATCTGGCCTGTCTCAGGTTCAGACGCTTGGCTGACTCCAAGTAGGCCAGATTCTTATGGTCGGTAAACACGGTAATAGGGTGTCTGGCTCCCTCTAGCCAATGGCGCCATTCCTCAAAAGCTAACTTGATGGCCAACAACTCCCTATCTCCCACATCGTAATTTCTCTCTGCGGAGGAGAGTTTCTTCGAGAAAAAGGCACACGGTCGCCATTTAGCAGGAGAGGGACCCTGAGACAAGACCGCACCCACACCCACCACAGAAGCGTCAACCTCAACTATGAAGGGTAGAGAGGAACTTCCTGTAATAATTGGCAAAACCCAAAAAGCGCATTAGCGCCTTCTGATTCTCAGGAAGCTCCCACTCAAGCACAGCGCGGACCTTCTCGGGGTCCATGCGAAAACCAGAAGCGGAAAGAAGAAAGCCCAGAAATTGAATTTCTGGAACCGCAAACACACATTTTTCCAGTTTAGCATACAATTTATTATCCTGCAGAATGTTGTATGCCCCTCTTAAATCCAACTTGGAAAAAACTTTAGCCCCAACAATCTGGTTAAACAGGTCCGGGATCAGAGGAAGCGGATAAGGGTCACAAATTGTGATACTGTTCAGCTCCCTGAAATCCAGTTCTTAAAGAACCATCTTTTTTCTTAATAAAGAAAAAAACAGCGGTAACAGGTGACTTCGAGGGTCGTATGTGTCCCTTTCTCAGGCTCTCAGAGATATAAGCACGCATAGCGACCCTTTCAGGTTGGGAGAGATTGTATAAACGAGATTTAGGCAGCTTGGCACCTGGGATGAGAATAATAGGGCAAGCGTACTCCCTGTGACGGGGCAGCTCCTGAACACCACTCTCAGAAAACACATCCGAAAATTCAGAGAGAAAATATGGTACAGTCTTAGTAGAAACCTCTGAAACAGAAGTCAAGAGGCTATTTTCTCTGCGAAAGTCACTCCAACCATTTATTTGCCTCGCTTGCCAATCAATGGTGGGGTTATGTTTAGTGAGCCAGGGTAGCCCAAATACTAGAGTAGGTAACCCGCTTAGGAAAAAACATGACACATCCTTAACATGAGTATCACTCACAATTAAAACGGATATTGTGAACTATGCCTTTTTAACGATTTTTGAGAAAGTAGAGTGGAATCAATAGAAAAAACAGGTATGTCCTTTCCCAAAGTGCATACCTGGAAACCATGTGTTATAGCAAATTGATTATCAATTAGATTGACAGCTGCTCCACTATCTACAAAAATCTCACAAAGAATGTTCTTGATCTCTAGCGCCACCCTGGCAGGTAGGACAAAACGGGAACTACAAGCAAACGGAAAACCTTCAATTTCCGCATCAACCTTGCCAATAGTTACAGATGGAACGTTTTTAGAGGACTTTCTTCTTTTTGTTACTTTATTGCTCTAAAAAAACTGCCTGAATCTCCTAGAGGGACAAACATTTGCCAAATGATTTATACCTCTACAACAGAAACAAACCCTCCTCTGAGAGCTGAATCCTGTGTTGTTAGAGGCAAGCAAACCCAGCTGCAATGGCTCCTGCTCAGAGTGGAATGAGAGAGACTGAGACCCCTGCACACTGAATGAGACCACCCCACTGTCCTTGGACTGAGTATGACAGGAAGGAGTGATCTCTCCTCTCTCTCTAAGACGCCTGTCAATACGAACGGCCCGAGACATGGCACCTTCCAAGGAGGTAGGTCTCTCATGAAAGGCAAATGCATCTTTCAATCCCTCTAAAAGACCATGGCAAAATTGACTTCGGAGTGCAGCATCATTCCAACCAGTATCAGCTGCCCATCTCCGAAATTCTGAACAGTATATCTCTGCGGACTGTTTACCCTGGCATAAAAGACGTAGTCTAGATTCAGCCAGAGCAATACGATCCGGATCATCATATATCTGACCCAGGGCTAAAAAAAATTCATCCACTGAACAGAGGGGCCGTGCCCCCACCGGCAGCAAAAAGGTCCAAGACTGAACGTTATCCCTGAGCTGCGAGATGATGATCCCCATCCTCTGCTCCTCATCACCAGAGGAATGGGGAAGTAGGCGAAAATGGAGTTTGAAAGCCTCTCTAAAACGAACAAAATTCTCACTACCCCTGGAGAACGTATCCGGGAGCCACTGTGGCTAAGTGACATAGTGGTGAGTTGGCAACAGAACGAAAAGTCAACATAGTGATCATTCACAGAGTAGTGAGAGTGGCAACTGCATGAGCAGTCAACACAGTGGTCAGTCATAGAGTGGTGATGGTGGGAATTGCATGGTGTCAACACAGTGGTCAGTCACAGAATGGTGAAGATTGGAATTGCATCAGGAATCGCATGAGGAGTCAACACAGTGGCCCAGTCACAGAGTGTTGAGGGTGGCAACAGCATAAGGAGTTAACACAGTGGCCCAGTGACAAAGTGGTGAGGGGGACACAGAATGAGGAGTCAACATAGTGCTCAGTCAAAGAGTGGTGAGGGTGGCAACCACATGAGGAGTCAACACAGTTGTCAGTCACAGAATGGTGAGGGTTGGAATTGCACCAGGAATCGCACAAGGAGTTAACACAGTGGCCCAGTCACAGAGTGTTGAGGGTGGCAACCGCTTGAGGAGTCAGCACAGTGGCCCAGTGTCAGAGTGGTAAAGTGGCAACAGCACGAAGAGTCAACACAGTGACCCAGTCATAGAGTAATGAGGGTGGCAACAGAATGAGGAGTCAACACAGTGATCTGGTCACAGAGAGGTGAGGTGGCAACTGCTTGAGGAGTCAACACAGTGGCCCAGTCACAGAGGGGTGAGGTGGCAACATCATGAGTTATCAACACAGTGGCCCAGTCTCAGAGTGGTGAGGTGGCAACAGCATGAAAAGGCAACACAGTGGCCCAGTCACAGAGTGTTGATGGTGGCAACAGCATGAGGAGTTAACACAGTGGCCCAGTCACAGAGTGGTGAGGTGGCAACAGAATGAAGAGTGAACACAGTGGCACAGTCATAGAGTTTTGAGGGTGGCAACAGCATAAGGAGTCAACAGAGCGGCCCACTGACAGAGTGGTGAGGTGGCAACAGCATGAGGAGTCAACACAGTGGATCAGTCACAGAGTGGAGAGGGTGGCAACAGCATGATGAGTGAACACAGTGGCTAAGTGACATAGTGGTGAGTTGGCAACAGAATGAGAAGTCAACATAGTAATCATTCACATAGTGGTGAGAGTGGCAACCTCATGGGGAGTCAGCACAGTGGTCAGTCATAGACTGGTGATGGTGGTAATCGCATGAGGAATTAACATAGTGGTAAGTCACAGAGTGGAAAGGTGGCAACAGCATGAGGAGTCAACACAGTGGCTTTTTCACAGAGTGTAGAGGGTGTCACCTTCATGAGGAGTCAACACATTGGGCCAGTGACAGACTGGTGAGGGTGGCAACAGCATAAGGAGTCAACACAGTGGCCCAGTCACACAGTGGTGAGGATAGGAATCGCATGCAGAATCGCATGTGGAGTCAACACAGTAGCCCAGTGACAGAGTGGAAAGGGGGCAACAGCATGAAGAGTCAACACAGTGGCCCAGTGAAAGAGAGGTGGCAACAGTATGAAGAGTTAACACAGTGGCCCAGTGAAAGAGCAGTGAGGTGGCAACAGCATGAGGAGTCAACACAGTGGCCCATTTACAAAGTGGAGAGGGTGGCAACAGCATGAGGAGTGAACACAGTGGCTAATTGACATGGTGAGTTGGCAACAGAATGAGAAGTCAACATAGTGATCAGTCACAGAGTGGTGAGAGTGGCAACTGCATGGGGAGTCAACACAGTGGTCAGTCATAGAGTGGTGAGGGTGGGAATCGCATGAGGAGTGGCCCATTCACAGAGTGTAGAGGGTGGCACTTTCATGAGGAGTCAACACATTGGACCAGTGACAGACTGGTGAGGGTGGCAACAGCATAAGGAGTCAACACAGTGGCCCAGTGACACAGTGGTGAGGATAGGAATCACATTCAGAATCGCATGAGGAGTCAACACAGTACCCAGTGACAGAGTGGTGAGATGGCAACAGAATGAAGAGTCAACACAGTGGCTTATTCACAGAGTGTAGAGGGTGTCACCTTCATGAGGAGTCAACACATTGGGCCAGTGACAGACAGGTGAGGGTGGCAACAGCATAAGGAGTCAACACAGTGGCTCAGTCACACAGTGGTGAGGATAGGAATCGCATGCAGAATCGCATGTGGAGTCAACACAGTAGCCCAGTGGCAGGGTGGAAAGGGGGCAACAGCATGAAGAGTCAACACAGTGGCCCAGTGAAAGAGAGGTGGCAACAGTATGAAGAGTTAACACAGTGGCCCAGTGAAAGAGCGGTGAGGTGGCAACAGCATGAGGAGTCAACACAGTGGCCCATTTAGAAAGTGGAGAGGGTGGCAACAGCATGAGGAGTGAACACAGTGGCTAATTGACATAGTGGTGAGTTGGCAACAGAATGAGAAGTCAACATAGTGATCAGTCACAGAGTGGTGAGAGTGGCAACTGCATGGGGATTCAAAACAGTGGTCAGTCATAGAGTGGTAAGGGTGGGAATCGCATGAGGAGTGGCCCATTCACAGAGTGTAGAGGGTGGCACTTTCATGAGGAGTCATCACATTGGACCAGTGACAGACTGGTGAGGGTGGCAACAGCATAAGGAGTCAACACAGTGGCCCAGTGACACAGTGGTGAGGATAGGAATCACATTCAGAATTGCATAAGGAGTCAACACAGTACCCAGTGACAGAGTGGTGAGATGGCAACAGAATGAAGAGTCAACACAGTGGCACAGTCACACAGTGGTGAAGTGGCAACAGAATGAGGAGTCAACACAGTGGCCCAGTGCAAGAGTGTTGAAGGTGACAACAGCATGAGGAGTCAACACAGTGGCCCAATGACAGAGTGGTGAGGGTTGCAACAGTATGAGGAGTCAACACAGTGGCCCAGTCATAGAGTGGTAGCAACAGCATGAGGAGTCAACACAGTGGCCCATTCACATGGTGTAGATGGTAGCACCTTCATGAGGAGTAAACACATTGGCCCAGTAACAGAGTGATGAGGATGGCCAATTCACAGTGGTGATAGTGTCAATAGAATGAGGAGTGAAAGCACTGACCCAGTCACAGAGTGGTAAGGTGACAATGGCATGCCGAGTCAGCACAGTGGCCCAGTGACAGAGGTTTTGAGTGACAGTGGCCCAATGACAGAGTGGTGAGGGTGACAATAATATGAGGAGTCAACACATTGACCCAGTCACACAGTGGTGAGGGTGGGAATCGCATGAGGAGTCGTATAAAGAGTTAACACAGTGGTCCAGTCACAGAGTGGTGAGTTGGCAACAGCATGAAGAGTTAACCCACTGGCCCAATCACAGAGTGGGGAGAGTGTCAACAGAATGGGGAGTCAATGCAGTGACCCAGTCACAGAGTGGTGAGGTGACAACGGCATGCAGAGTCAACACAGTGGCCCAGTGACAGACGGTTTGAGGGTGGCAACAGCATGAGGCGTCAACACAGTGGCCCAATGACAGAGCGGTGAAGGTGGCAACAGCATGGCACAGTGACCCAGTTACAGAGTGGTGAGGTGGCAATGGTATGATGAGTCAACACAGTGGCCCAGTGATAGAGTAGTGAGGTGGCCACAGCATAAGGAGTCAACACAGGGGCCCAGAGTGCTGAGGGTGGCAACATCATGGCACAGTGGCCCAGTCAAAGAGTGGAGAGGGTGGCAACAGCATGAGGAGTGAACAGCTAATTGACATAGTGGTGAGTTTGCAACAGAATGATAAGTCAACATAGTGATCAGTCACAGTGTGGTGAGATGGTAACAGCATGACAAGTCAACACAGTGGCCCAGTTACAGAGTGGTGATGTGGCAACAGAATGAGGAGTCAACACAGTGACCCAGTGAAAGAGTGTTGAAGGTGACAACAGCATGAGGAGTCAACACAGTGGCCCAGTGACAGAGTGGTGGCAACAGCATGAGGAGTCAACACAGTGGCTCATTCACATAGTGTAGAGAGTGGCACCTTCATGAGGAGTCAACACATTGGCCCAGTGACAAAGTGATGAGGGTAGCAAAAGCATGAAGAGTCAACAGAGTGGACCAGTCACAGAGTGTTGACAGTGTCAACAGAATGAGGAGTCAAAGCAGTGACCCAGTCACAGAGTGGTGAGATGGCAACAGAATGAAGAGTCAACACAGTGGCCCAGTCACAATAGAATGAGGAGTGAAAGCACTGACCCAGTCACAGAGTGGTAAGGTGACAATGGCATGCTGAGTCAGCCCAGTGGCCCAGTGACAGAGGTTTTGAGTGACAGTGGCCCAATGACAGAGTGGTGAGGGTGGCAATAATATGAGGAGTCAACACATTGACCCAGTCACACAGTGGTGAGGGTGGGAATCGCATGAGGAGTCGCATAAGGAGTTAACACAGTGGTCCAGTCACAGAGTGGTGAGTTGGCAACAGCATGAAGAGTCAACCCACTGGCCCAATCACAGAGTGGGGAGAGTGTCAACAGAATGGGGAGTCAACGCAGTGACCCAGTCACAGAGTGGTGAGGTGACAACGGCATGCAGAGTCAACACAGTGGCCCAGTGACAGACGGTTTGAGGGTGGCAACAGCATGAAGCATCAACACAGTGGCCCAATGAAAGGTGGCAACAGCATGGCACAGTGACTCAGTTACAGAGTAGTGAGGTGGCAATGGTATGATGAGACAACACAGTGGCCCAGTGATAGAGTAGTGAGGTGGCCACAGCATAAGGAGTCAACACAGGTGCCCAGAGTGCTGAGGGTGGCAACATCATGGCACAGTGACCCAGTTACAGAGTGGTGAGGTGGCAACTGTATGAGGAGTCCACACAGTGGCCCAGTGACAGAGTGGTGAGGGTGACAACAGCATGGCACCATGACCCAGTTACACAATGTTGAGGTGGCAACGGTATGATGAGTCAACACAGTGGCCCAGTCAAAGAGTGGAGAGGGTGGCAACAGCATGAGGAGTGAACAGCTAATTGACATAGTGGTGAGTTTGCAACAGAATGATAAGTCAACATAGTGATCAGTCACAGTGTGGTGAGATGGTAACAGCATGAAAAGTCAACACAGTGGCCCAGTTACAGAGTGGTGATGTGGCAACAGAATGAGGAGTCAACACAGTGACCCAGTGAAAGAGTGTTGAAGGTGACAACAGCATGAGGAGTCAACACAGTTGCCCAGTGACAGAGTGGTGGCAACAGCATGAGGAGTCAACACAGTGGCTCATTCACATAGTGTAGAGAGTGGCACCTTCATGAGGAGTCAACACATTGGCCCAGTGACAAAGTGATGAGGGTAGCAAAAGCATGAAGAGTCAACAGAGTGGACCAGTCACAGAGTGTTGACAGTGTCAACAGAATGAGGAGTCAAAGCAGTGACCCAGTCACAGAGTGGTGAGATGGCAACAGAATGAAGAGTCAACACAGTGGCCCAGTCACAATAGAATGAGGAGTGAAAGCACTGACCCAGTCACAGAGTGGTAAGGTGACAATGGCATGCTGAGTCAGCCCAGTGGCCCAGTGACAGAGGTTTTGAGTGACAGTGGCCCAATGACAGAGTGGTGAGGGTGGCAATAATATGAGGAGTCAACACATTGACCCAGTCACACAGTGGTGAGGGTGGGAATCGCATGAGGAGTCGCATAAGGAGTTAACACAGTGGTCCAGTCACAGAGTGGTGAGTTGGCAACAGCATGAAGAGTCAACCCACTGGCCCAATCACAGAGTGGGGAGAGTGTCAACAGAATGGGGAGTCAACGCAGTGACCCAGTGACAGACGGTTTGAGGGTGGCAACAGCATGAAGCATCAACACAGTGGCCCAATGAAAGGTGGCAACAGCATGGCACAGTGACTCAGTTACAGAGTAGTGAGGTGGCAATGGTATGATGAGTCAACACAGTGGCCCAGTGATAGAGTAGTGAGGTGGCCACAGCATAAGGAGTCAACACAGTGGCCCAGAGTGCTGAGGGTGGCAACATCATGGCACAGTGACCCAGTTACAGAGTGGTGAGGTGGCAACTGTATGAGGAGTCCACACAGTGGCCCAGTGACAGAGTGGTGAGGGTTACAACAGCATGGCACCATGACCCAGTTACACAATGTTGAGGTGGCATTGGTATGATGAGTCAACACAGTGGCCCAGTCAAAGAGTGGAGAGGGTGGCAACAGCATGAGGAGTGAACAGCTAATTGACATAGTGGTGAGTTGGCAACAGAATGATAAGTCAACATAGTGATCAGTCACAGAGTGGTGAGAGTGGCAACTGCATGGGGATTCAAAACAGTGGTCAGTCATAGAGTGGTAAGGGTGGGAATCGCATGAGGAGTGGCCCATTCACAGAGTGTAGAGGGTGGCACTTTCATGAGGAGTCATCACATTGGACCAGTGACAGACTGGTGAGGGTGGCAACAGCATAAGGAGTCAACACAGTGGCCCAGTGACACAGTGGTGAGGATAGGAATCACATTCAGAATCGCATGAGGAGTCAACACAGTACCCAGTGACAGAGTGGTGAGATGGCAACAGCATGAAGAGTCAACACAGTGGCCCAGTTACAGAGTGTTGAAGGTGACAACAGCATGAGGAGTCAACACAGTGGCCCAGTGACAGAGTGGTGGCAACAGCATGAGGAGTCAACACAGTGGCCCATTCACATAGTGTAGAGAGTGGCACCTTCATGAGGAGTCAACACATTGGCCCAGTGACAAAGTGATGAGGGTGGCAAAAGCATGAAGAGTCAACAGAGTGGACCAGTCACAGAGTGTTGACAGTGTCAACAGAATGAGGAGTCAAAGCAGTGACCCAGTCACAGAGTGGTGGGGTGACAACGGCATGCAGAGTCAACACAGTGGCCCAGTTACAGAGGTTTTGAGGGTGGCAACAGCATGAGGAGTCAACACAGTGGCCCAATGACAGAGTGGTGAGGGTGGCAATAGTATGAGGAGTCAACACAGTGGCCCAGTCACACAGTGGTGAGGGTGGGAATCGCATGATGAGTCACATGAAGGGTCAAAACAGTGGCCCAGTGACTGAGCGGTGAGGTGGAAACAGCATGAGGAGTCAACATAGTGGCCCAGTCACAGAGTGGGCAGTGTGGCAACAGAATGTGGAGTGAACACACTGGCCCAGTGACATAGTGGTGAGGTGGCAACAGAATTAGGATTTAACATAGTGGTCAGTCACACCAGTGAGAGTGGCAACAGCATGAGAAATCGCATGAGGAGTCAACATAGTGGTCAGTCATAGAGTGGTGAGGTGGCAACAGCATGAGGAGTCAACACCATGGCCCAGTCACATAGTGTTGAGGGTGGCAATAGCATGAGAAATCAACACAGTGGCCCAGTGACAGAGCGGTGGGGTGGCAACAGCATGAGAAGTGAACACAGTGGCCCAGTCGCAGAGTATTAAGAGTGGCAACAGCATGAGGAGTGAACACAGTGGCACAGTCATAGAATTTTGAGGGTGGCAACAGCCTCAGGAGTCAACACCATGGCCCTGTGAGAGAGCAGTAAGGTGGCAACAGTATGAGTAGTCAACACAGTGGCCCAGTCAAAGAGTGGAGAGGGTGGCAACAGCATGAGGAGTGAACAGCTAAGTGACATAGTGGTGAGTTGGCAACAGAATGAGAAGTAGACATAGTGATCAGTCACAGAGTGGTGAGAGTGGCAACCACATGAGCAGTCAACATATTGGTCAGTTATAGAGTGGTGAGGGTGGGAATCGCATGAGGAGTCTACATAGTGGTAAGTTACAGAGTGGTGAGGTGGCAACAGCATGAAGAGTCAACACAGTGGCCCAGTCACAGAGTGGTGAGAGTGTCAACAGAATGAGGAGTCAATGCAGCGACCCAGTCACAGAGTGGTAAGGTGACAACGGCATGCAGAGTCAACACAATGGCCCAGTGACAGAGGGTTTGAGGGTGGTAACAGCATGAGAAGTCAACACAGTGGCCCAGTCACACAGTGGTGAGGGTGGGAATCGCTTGAGGAGTCGCATGAGGAGTCAACACAGTGGCCCAGTGATAGAGTAGTGAGGTGGCCACAGCATAAGGAGTCAACACAGTGGCCCAGAGTGGTGAGGGTGGCAACAGCATGGCACAGTGACCCAGTTACAGAGTGGTGAGGTGGCAACTGTATGAGAAGTCAACACAGTGGCCCAGTGACAGAGTGGTAAGGGGGGCAACAGCATGGCACAGTGACCCAGTTACACAGTGGTGAGGTGGCAATGGTATGATGAGTCAACACAATGTCACGGATGGTGTTGTAGGAAACTAGAAGTCACAAATAAAGATCCAACTGACTTGATCCCAAACTAAAGAACATATGGGTGAGCCCTATAAAAGCCTTAGAGCTTTCCCTGACTGCTCAGCCCATGCAAAGATCTTAATGATAGAAAATTGCATGCCCTCTTACCTAGACTGAGTGACACCTGAAAACCCTACAATAGTGAGGGGACACGACCACCGGCTCCCTGCACTTAATACGGAGGGAGTCAGGGTCACCTAGAATCAAGCCAACAGGAAAACACAAATAAAGGAAAATACTTATCTGAGGAACCAGCAGTTGTAGCATCTAGCAGTGAGCACAATCCAGAAAGTTGTATAAACCGCAAAGTGATGCAGTATGGGAGGGGATATAAAGGGATGCAATCAGTGCAACTAGATGACAGCTGAGAGAGGGAAACGAGATGACAAAACGAAACCAAAACAAAAGAACCTCAAGCAAGAGGTACTGAAGAACGTCTGTCAGAGCTTCTCAGAGATCTGGCGGTGACACACAGTGGCCCAGTGACAGTGCGGTGGGGTGGCAACAGCATGAGAAGTGAACACAGTGGCCCAGTCACAGAGTGGTGAGGGTGGCAACAGCATTAGGAGTGAACACAGTGACACAGTCATAGAGTTTCGAGGGTGGCAACAGCATAAGTAGTCAACACAGTGGCCCACTGACAGAGTGGTGAGGTGGCAACAGCATGAGCAGTCAACACAGTGGCCCAGTCACAGAGTCAAGTGGGTGTCACCTTCATGAGGTGTCAACACATTTTCCCAGTGGCGGATTGGTAAGGGTGGCAACAGCATAAGGAAACAACACAGTGGCCCAGTCACACAGTGGTGAGGGTGGGAATCGCATGAGGAATCACATGAGGAGTCAACACAGTGGCTCAGTCACAGAGTGGTGAGAGTGGCAACAGCATGAGGAGTCAATGCAGTGACCCAGTGACAGAAGGGTGAGGGTGACAACAGCATGAGGCGCAACACAGTAAGGAGTCAACACACTGACCCAATGACAGAGTGGTGAGGTTGGCAACAGCATGGCACAGTGACCCAGTTACAGAGGGATGTGGTGGCAATGGTATGTGGAGTCAACACAGTGGCCCAGTCATAGAGTAGTAAGGTGGCAACAGCATGAAGAGTCAACACAGTGACGAAGTCACAGAGTGGTGAGGGTGGCGACAGCATGAGGAGTCAACACATTGGCCCAGTGACAGAGTGGGGAGGTGGGGGGCAAAAGTAGTGGCAGTAACAACACAAGATGGTGGGTGGAAGTAAGAGCACATGGCAGCAGGTGTGTGGCATCAGGCAGGTGGCAGCATCTGAATAGTGGCTGAAGCAGGTGGCCAGAAGAGACTGCTGGTACCTGGGGGAAACCCAGGAATGGGGAGGGAAGGGCAGAACCAGACCCTCAGGCCCCTTTGCTCATCAACTCGTCGAATAACCACACGGACACAATCTTTAACTTAATCAACTCTTTACTGGGTGATGATTGGCCACAGCTACAGATTACACGGCAATAATCGTCATACCACCCTCCCCCACCAATCATTTCTCCGCTGCGGTGTGCCAACCTCTGCTCCCAGAGTGCACGTACGCCCAATATCACTTCTTCCGAACCGTTTTGTTATAACCTTGCCGCCAGCTGTGACTTCAAAAACCGTCCGAAGCCCTCGAACCTCAATAAAAGAAAGAGAACATGAACAACAAAGTACAACAACCACAATCCCGGTATACAAAGGGAGGGTGGGCGGGGCCAGCACTTCCCATGCCGTCGAGAGGAAGTACAGAGGGAAGGAAGGGGGTATATATCCACTACTTCCCCCTCCCCTTCCTGTCCCTCGGCCCTCCCTCCACAGCCTCTTTTCCGTCACCCACTGCTTGCACTATTACCCCTTTAGCCCCCACTATCCACCTGCTGCCACATTAACCCTTCCTGCAACACGGAAACCCGGAAAAAAGGGGGCCCTAAACTACCCCATAAAAGATAGGGGGGGGAACAAAGGGGAGGGGGTGGGGGGAAACCATCAGTCCCTCATCCCCCTCCCTATACGGTCGGGGGCTCTCCAAAAAGGTTTGTTTTGACAAAGTTTAGGTGTGTCACGCAATACCGAAGAAAACTGGAACTTGGTAAAAGGAGACCCATCACAATACACAAAAAAGTTCTCCGCCACCGGCCACACCATCAAGTATTCCGACACCAGCTGGACTGGGCAAGCTACACCCGAAACTGGCTGGATAGGCAGCCAAACACCGTTCCCAAACTGATTCGTTTTGGACCGATGAATCCGAACCTGGAGCGCATTATTACCGACCACTACGTCAGAACCAAGCAAACCCCCCGCCTTCCTGCTAGAAGGCGCCAAAAGCTCCCCTACGCGCAAAGCCCCGAAAAAAGCAACACTAAAACTGGCCGCCACCAAGGCCCGCTTGAACGCCGAGGAACACACCCCTTCACAATGATGCACAAGTCGGCACAACAAAGCGAAGGAAATGGGACGTCTACTATCCTGAACCACATAACCTCTCAACCAACCCCGCATCGCTAAAAACTCCTTAGTGACATCCGCCCAACCACAGAGTTTAAAATAAAAGGCAACCCCCGCCAAGCGCTTACGAGCCACCGGTGCTGAAACCCCTTGAGCCCGCAACCTCAAAAGCCACTCGATAGTGACCTCAAGGTGCAGATCTTCCCGCCGGGCAACATCCCTGGAACCCCTTACTGACAACCAATCCCCCCATGCCTTACCATGAGCATTCCACATAGCCGGGGACACAGAGGAACTCACGAGAGACATCAGCTGTTGTCCATCAGACGCCACAGGTATCCACCTCCGCCTCCGGAAGGAGCTCCCAGAAAACCTGCCAGTTGAAACGAGAAAGAGCGTCAGCGATTCTATTGTCAACCCCAGGCACATGTCGGGCCCTAAAATAAATATTACGTTCCAAGCACCGAAGCACCAGGTGCCGAAGAAGGGACAAAACCGGAAGGGAAGAGGATGAAAGAGAATTAATACACTGAAGTTAGACAACTTATCCGAAGGGAGGCGAAAAACCATTTCAACTGTATCAATCTCTATCCCCAGGAAGGAAAGCCTCGTAACCGGGCCCTCCGTCTTCTCGGCTGAAATGGGAACAACAAAAACCGACATCAAATGCAAAAAGGTGGAAAGGAGAACCCCCCCCCCCCTTCGCCCCGAGAAACAAAATAAGGAAATCGTCTAAATAATGGATTCTGGCTGATGATCCCGTCTCAAAACGCACCGCCCATTCGAGGAAGGAACTAAACATTTCAAAATAATGGCAGGAGATAGAGCACCCCATCGGCAAGCACGTATCATAATAGAACAACCCCTCAAAACATCCCCCCAGGAGGTGAAAACAATCCGGGTGAATAGGAAGAAGCCGAAAAGCAGGCTCAATATCGTATTTTGCCAAGAGAGCCCCGCGACCCGAATCCCGCACTAAGATCACCGCCCTATTAAACGACACGTATGAGACAGAAGCCTCCTCTGGCAAGATGGCATCATTAACAGACGATCCCCGCGGGTAGGACAGGTGATGGATTAAGCAAAACTTCCCCGGCTCTTTCTTAGGAACGACCCCCCCACGGGGAAACCCTTAAGTTAGGGAAGGGCAACGAAACAAAAGGACCGACAATCCTGCCCACCGACACCTCTTTCAGCAGTTTCGACCTAAGCACCTCAGGGTGTTCCCGCACCGATTTCAGGTTGTCAGAAAAAAACGGAGACCGATTCAAAACAAAAGGGATGAAAAAACCCTCAACAAAACTACAACGTAAAGCAGACGCAGCTTCCCTATTGGGGTACCGATCTAGCCACGGGCCCATCCCTTCCATGCTGACCGGCGTCCTTCTGTTCTCCGGGAGTGGAGCCTTTGGCGGGCCTAACTTTGTGTCTGGTACAACGACCTGCAGGATGAGGACCTCCACAAGCCGAGCACTCGTGCTTGTACTTGCACAGCCTGGCGTATTTACAATGCCCCTCGTTAAACAGCCAGCAAGCTTCAGGGCGGCGGGCGGCCACTGGGACCTGGGCTCCGGTGACCCCAGTCCCAGCGGCCGCCCCTTAAAAGGGAGGGGACCGAGGCGACGTCATTAAACGCAACCAAACATCAGTTGCCTTGACCCCCCAACCCCTTATGGATACCCGCCAGTATCGGAGTGGGCCTAACCGCAGGTGAACTAACTTCCCCGGATCCCGACACCGGAGTGGAAGGGGGCAACCCTGCCGAAGGGGTCAACCGGTCTCTAAAGTAAAGCCTCAACGCCAGTAGTGGGCCCACCCCCTCCCCAGCATATTGGTACTCACCAGTCGTTATTGTAGCCGGCATCCCCATCGCAGTTACAGGCATGCCCTCCCCGTGAACTGCTGCAGGAACCAGGCTGGAGGCCCTGGGAACTTCACTCGGCTGAAGTCGCTCCCGTCTTGAACGCGGTGTCTGCACAGACTCCTCCGATCAGCCAGAAGACCCGTCTGAGGACGACGGGGAGCACCATCTGGAGGATCTGGACCGCCGGCTGTATCTGGACGACCTGGACCGACGATTGGATCGACGTCTGTGGCGGCTCCGTCGGCTCCGGCTCCTCCCCTCCACCGACGAGGACGGGGACATGGACCACTCCCTGCTCCTGCTGTGGTGGGAAGCGGCTTCCGTGTGAGGGGGGGTGGGGGGATTGGGAGCAAAGGCAAAGGGGGTTCCAAAGCAGGCCCATCCAGGGGTCCCTCTTCTAGCTGTGCCACATCAGTAGTGGGGGCAGACACAGAAAGGGGAGTGTCTATATGAGACAGCTGGGGGACTAACACATCCCCTGGAGGGGAAAACATGGGGGGCTGTGAAGGTGGGGGGGGGTCAGAGGGCGGTCCTCCGCCTCCACTGTACTAATGCTGGCACCCATACTAATATTTAAACACGGCCACACTGCTCTGAGTGCAGCGGCCGGGAGCTGCGGAGGAAGGGGCGGGGCTATCGTCTGTGGAGGAGGAAGGGGCGAGGCTACTGCCCGTGGAGGAGGCCGGGCCGCAGGCCTGCCAGAAGCGGCCCTATTCCTGCGGATCCTCGGCTCTACCGACACAAGAGAAACAGGAGGGGGACTATGGCCCAAGCAGGAGGGAGGGCGGTGAGGACGTCGGGACCGCCGCTCCCCCCGCACTGCCGCAGCACCACCAGGCTCCTGCGGACCCACGGAAGGGACCACAACTGCAAGCAGAGGAGGAAGAGGAGGAGGGGGGTGCTCAAGCTGCCGAGGAAGGAACGCAGCCACCCTTCACCCTCCTACTGAAATCTTGCAAGCAGCACCCAACAAAGCTCTGCGTCTGCCATTCTTGGAGGGTCAGGAAGCGGTAAGTGACACCAGCACTTCCTACGCCGTCAAGAGGAAGTACCGAGGGAAGGAAAGGGGTATATATCCACTACTCCTCCCTCCCCTTCCTGTCCCTCGGCCCTCCCTCCACAGCCTCTCTTCCGTCTCCCACTGCTTGCACTATTAACCCTTTAGCCCCCACTATCCACCTGCTGCCACATTAACCCTTCCTGCAACACGGAAACCCGGAAAAAAGGGGGCCCTAAACTACCCCATAAAAGAGAGGGGGGGGGAACAAAAGGGGAGGCGGTGAGGGAAAACCATCAGTCCCTCATCCCCCTCCCTATACGGTCGGGGGCTCTCCAAAAAGGTTTGTTTTGACAAAGTTTAGGTGTGTCACCCTAAATTATCTAGTCTGATGCATCAGGCACTGGCTTGTGGAAATCCTGGCTGATCCATGCCTGATTCATTTTCCAAAAGGTCAGTCTCTCAATATTTTGGGTTGATAGGCGATTTCTCCTTGGGGTAACTATGCCCCCAGCTGCACTAAACACCGTCTCTGATGCCACACTACTGGACGGCAGGAATGCTTGTCCAGAGAAAACTTGGCCAGTTGCGGCTACAAATCATGTTTGGCTGCCCAGTTGTCCTGGGGATCTTCGAGGTGGGGTGGCAGGGTGCAGTCCAAGTATGCCACCACCTGCTTGTTAAGGTTCTGCTCCATGTCTTGCTGCTGCTGGTGGTTTGTTTCTTCACTAGGCTACTTAAGTTGCTGCTGATGAAGCTGGTACTGCTCCTGCCCCCCACCCCCCTCCACAGGCCATGGCAGTGGAATGTGAGTGCAGATGCCCCCCCCCCCCACTCATACCTTCGTGAGGATGGGCGATGGTGCACATAGGCAGCGGTCAACTGACTATAGGATGTCTCGATAATAGTTCAGTTTATCCTCCCTCTAAGCGGGTGGAACAAAAGCCCCCATTTTGAACCGGTAGCGAGGGTCTAACATGGTGGAGACCCAGTAGTCATCCCTCTGCTGAATAGTGACAATTCGACTGTCACTACGCAAGCAACTGAGCATGCATCAGGCCATTTGCGCAAGGGACTCGGAGGGACTACCTGCTTCCATCTCCACTGCATACTGCCACAGTGTGTTGGGGTCATCTGCCTGGTCTACACATTACCCTCTAGTTTCTCCTGCTCCTCCGCTCCTGTCACTTGTGCAGAAAAAACACCCATTTCTTTATAAATTGCTTGTTCGGGAATGTCCTCTCCCTCCACCAGTTCAGCCCCCACAGGGCTCAGGTGGCCGTGAGATATAGGCGCCACATCTCCTGTCCCATGGCCAGCCAGATTTAGCAGCATCTGTTCCAGGACATGACGCAGTGGAATGACATTGTTCATCCCTTATTCTTGGCAACTGACAAATAAAGTGGCCTCCTCAAAGTACCTGAGAAAATGGCAGGTGTCACGCATAAGCTGCTACTGGCTAACGTCAAAGTTACACAGGGGAATGCTTCTGTCAGGTAAGATATATGGAGTTCGGACCGCGCTTCTGATCCAGGTCAGTATATAAGTTCTTATTCTTTCTTCCTTCTTCCTTTACCAAGAGAGCTGAGGGCTGCAAATATCCTTTGGATGGATATCCTGCAACTAATAAGGATTATAATAGTGTGAGTCCGTATGAAAAAGTAACCTGCACTGCACAGATTATACTCACACAACGTTGTAAAAGACAAGGCGTGAATACGGTCCCTCCGTAGCAAGTTGTTCCTGTTCTATCAGAACAGCCACGTTCTCATGCAATCCAGCAGGATCCCCACACGGACTCAGATAAGGTATACCTCAGACGAATCTACAGTTATTGCCCGGGCAAAAAGCAGCAGACGCTGGGAGTTTTAATGCTTTTTTAAAAAAGTTGTCTTGTAAGTATGGACAAATAAAAACTTTTAAACAAATATCAACGGAGCTTCACTATTGCAGAAGCCACTCTTGTTCACAGAAATATCTAGGAATCCGAAGAAAATAACTGTAGATTCGTCTGAGGTATACCTTATCTGAGTTCGTGTGGGGATCCTGCTGGATTGCATGAGAACGTGGCTGTTCTGATAGAACAGGAACAACTTGCTACGGAGGGACCGTATTCACGCCTTGTCTTTTACAACGTTGTGTGAGTATAATCTGTGCAGTGCAGGTTACTTTTTCATACGGACTCACACTATTATAATCCTTATTAGTTGCAGGATATCCATCCAAAGGATATTTGCAGCCCTCGGCTCTCTTGGTAAAGGAAGAAGGAAGAAAGAATAAGAACTTATATACTGACCTGGATCAGAAGCGCGGTCCGAACTCCATATATCTTACCTGTTTAAAGTGTGATTGATCCCACATCACTTTTCGGACCTGCTGCATAACATTACTGCGGACTGGTGACAAATTTATTTTAGAATGCTCCTGTCAGCTTGCATCATCAAGAAATCGTTTATGGGCTTCCTCTGCTAATATAGTCAGTCCAACATTTGGAGGGTGGAGTTCCAACAGGTGGAAACGTTGCATATGAGCCGGTGTTGGGGAATGCCATTCTGCCTTTGCAGCTCAAGAAGCGTGTGCTTTACAGTGTAAGAGTGGCTTAAGTGCATTCACAGTTTCCTGGTCATTTTCAAGATGTCTTGCAGATGGGTGGAAGACTTCAGAAACCGCTTTACAACCAGATTGAACAAGTGCACCATGCAGGGCGCATGGCTCAGCCCTCTGTGACGCAGCACCGACATGATGTTCTTCCCATTGTGGGTGACCATGGTTCCAATTTTCAGTTGGCGAGGAGACAGCCAGGATTCAATTTCTTGATGGAGGACGCAGAGCAGTTCCTCCCTTGTGTGATTCCATTTTCCCAGGCAAACTATGTGCAGGACAGCGTGACACCACCGTGCCCTGAACATGTGGTATGCTGGAGGAGCACTCTGAATTATGCCTGCAGTGGAGGCTGAAGACAAGGTGGAGGATGAGGAGGACATTGGCGCAGGACCCAAATCTTGATAACATGGAGGCGGCAGTGCTGTCACCTGGTCAAGTTGCTGGTGTGACTGGGCAGGAACCACATTTATCCAGTGGGCCAAAAAGCACATATATTGTGCTTGCCCGGAGTTACAGCTCCACACATCAGCCCTGCCGTGCACTTTATCAGACACCAACAGGCTCAAGGACTGGCCCACCTTCTGTTCCACATAAGTGTGCAGGGCTGGTACTGCCTTTTTTAGGAAGTAATGACGGCTTGGGATGCTCCACCTTGGCTCGGCACAAGCCATCAGTTCTCTGAAAGGTGCAGAGTCAACCATATGGAAAGGGAGGGACTATATTACCAGCAACTTGGTCAGGAACACGTTCACCTTCTGCGCTGTTGGATGAGTGCACGCGTACTGTTATCTATTTGCAATTGCTTTGGTGATCGATTGCTGATGAAATGAGCGATGGGGAGTAGGAGGAGCAGGAGTATCAGGACCAGTAGATGATGGGAAGGAAACACTCCCTTCTGCTGAGGTGGTGGAGCCTTGACTGTAGGTAAAGGGGTTCGGGCCACTGGGTGATGCAGCAGTTGCTGCATCAGGCTGTACCACTAAATTTGCGCCATGGTTTTCCCAGGCCACTTTGTGGTGATGCTGCATGTGTTGACACAAGCAACCTTGGCCATGCTTCATCTTCTGCCCAAAGAGTCTGCCAATAGCCATGCTGACCTCCTCAGGCGGCTTGATTAAAAATTGCCACACCACCGAATATGGAATTTTACCCCCACCACTCCATGCTGACTGCCTGCTACCGCTGCCTCCATGAACCCCTGCACCGCTACTTCTTTCCGAACAGGTAGGCTTCTGCGAAGCGGGCGGTCTACCCCGGGCGTGTTTGGCCCCCGACCTCCCACTGCTGCCACCCTCTTCTCCTGATCATGATGAAGCCCCCTTTTCACCCGGCTCCCACATGTGATCGGCCACATCATCATCATCATCGGCTACTGTCTGCACGTCACTGATGTCACCCTCACCAGTCTCAGGGCCATGTGCCGGACCACTCGCAACACCAGCTCCCACTCGACTCTTATCGCCGCTACTTGCCTGCCTACCGGAGGAAGCAGCGGATCTCTCCTCCAGATCTTAGCTGGGCAGTAGCTGCTGATGTCCTCTAGAATCTCGTCCTCACTGCAAAATGGAGCAGAGCTGACGGCATACAATACTTCTCGAGCTGAGGGAACAGAAAATGACAGAGGCAGGTTCAGGACAGTTGGGGGCACAGGGCCTACTCCCGGGCCATGCCAGCTAAGCGTGGTGTCAGAGGAACCCACCGATTCCTGGCTGGAGGTGTCTTATGTCACTTGAGATGATGTTGAAGACAAAGTCAACCATTCAAGGACCGCTGGGTTGCTGGTCAAGACATGACCGCTAGATGACACTGGCAGCTCAGGCCTATTGCTGCGACTTCTGCTGCCATCCCTCCTTCTTCTGCTACTTCTTCTGCCTGCGCCTGAAACATTTTGGCCACTGCCACTCACTAAGATCTTGCATTGATGATGATAGAGCCTGACCGCTGCACAAAGTCTTCTCCAGCACATCCCAAAGATTCTCAATCGGGTTAAGGTCTGGACTCTGTGGTGGGTGGTGGCCAATCCATGTGTAAAAATGATGTCTCATGCTCCGTGAACCACTCTTTTACAATTTGAGCCCAATAAATCCCGGCATTGTTATCTTGAAATATGCCCGTGCCATCAGGGAAGAACAAATCTATTGATGGAATAACCTGGTCCTTCAGTATGTTCAGGTAGTCGCTGACCTCATTATTGGAGCACATACTGTTGATGAACCTAGACCTGACCAACTTCAGCAACCCCAGATTGTAGCACTGCCCCCACTGGCTTGTACAGGAGGCACTAGGCATGATGGGGGCATCACTCCATCTGCCTCTCTTCTTACCCTGATGCGCCCATCACTCTGGAACAGGGTAAATCCAGACTTATCAGACCACATCACCTTCTTCCATTGCTCCAGAGTCTAATCTTTATGCTCCCTAGAAAAGTGAAGCCTTTTTTCTGGTTGTCCTCACTGATTAGTGCTTTTCTTACGGCTACACAGCTGTTCAGTCCCAATCCCTTGAGTTCCCTTCGCATTGTGCGTGTGGAAATGCTCTTACTTTCACTATTAAACATAGCCCTGAGTTCTACTGTTGTTTTTCTTCAATTTAATTTCACCAAACGTTTAAGTGATCGCCGCTCACGATCATTCAGGATTTTTTCCCCCACCACATTTCTTCCTCGAATACGATGGGTCCCCACTATCCTTCCAGATTTTATTAATGCGTTGGACAGTTCTTAACCCAATTTTAGTGGTTTCTGCAATCTCCTTAGATGTTTTCTCTGCTTGATGCCAATGATGTGACCCTTCTCAAACAGACTAACATCTTCTCCACGACCACGAGATGTGTCTTTCGACATGGTTGTTTAAGAAATGAGAAGCAACTCATTGCACCAGTCGGGGTTAAATAACTTGTTGCCAGCTGAAAGATAATCGCGCCCCGTGCAGTAATTATCCAATAGGAGGATCAGAACTATCTGCTTAGTTACATCCAGGTGGCGACTTTTTTTGGGGATAGACAGTGTATCATAGAATGCAAACAACCTAAAATCTGTAGGAATAGAGCACTTTTAGTAACCCCAATTAGTGCAGCAAGGTGGAGTAGAATTGCTCCTATTACCCAAGCTGTACACTCCCCTATTGGTTCCTGCTCTCTCCCTATAGAGTGGATAATGCCTCCATATTAGGGATGAGCGGACCTGTGGATGTTCGGGTTTGGCCGAACTTTGGATCAAAGTTTGGGTTCGGGACCCGAACTTGACCCGAACCCCATTGAAGTCAATCGGGACCCGAACTTTGGTGCACTAAAATGGTGTCAGGGAAGGTGTACAGAAAACTAGAAGACACAAAATGAAGATCCGACTGACTGGATCCAAAACTAAGGAACCAAAGGGTTAGCCCTGCAACAGACCTGGCTTTCTCCCTAACTGCTCAGCCTATGCAAAAATCTCAATGGTAGATGATCGCATATCCTCGTACCTCGACTGTATAACACCTGAACACCCTATAATAGTGAGGGGACACAACCAGCGGCTCCCTACACTTGATACGGAGGGAGTCAGGGTCACCTGGGATCCAGCAAACAGGAAAACACAAATGAATGAACAAAACTTATCTGTAGAAGACACAGTAGTAGCATCCAGCATGCACACACTCCAGGAAGTTGTATAAACTGCAAAGTGATGCAGTATGGGAAAGGATTTAAAGGGATGCAATCAGTGCAACTACATGACAGCTGAGAGAGGCTAACGAGATGAGAAAACGAAAGCAAAACAAAAGGAACCTCAAGGAGGAGGTTGTGAAGAACGTCTGTCAGAGCTTCTCAGATGTCTGGTGGTGACAGTACCCCTCCTTCTACGAGTGGACTCCAGACACTCAGAGCCCACCTTCTCAGGATGGGACCTATGGAAAGCCCTGATGAGACGAGTGGCCTTAATGTCCGTCACTGGGACCCACATCCTCTCCTCAGGACCATAACCCTCCCAATGAATGAGGTACTGGAGAAAACCATGGACAACACGAGAATCCACAATCCTAGAGACCTGAAATTCAAGATTACCATCAACCACAATCGGAGGAGGAGGCAAAGACGAGGGTACAATGGGTTGGACATAAGGTTTTAATAAGGACTTATGAAAAACATTATGGATCTTCCAAGTCTGAGGAAGATCAAGACGGTAGGCAACAGGATTGATGACGGACAAGATTTTGTAAGACCCAATAAACTTAGGACCCAACTTCCAGGAGGGAACCTTCAATTTGATATTCTTAGTAGACAACCACACCAGATCACCAACATTCAGGTCTGGACCAGGCACACGTCTCTTATCCGCCACACGCTTATATCTCTCACTCATGCTCTTTAGATTATCCTGAATCTTTTGCCAAAGAGATGACAAAGACGAGGAGAATCTGTCCTCATCAGGTAAACCAGAAGACCTCTCTCCAGAGAATGTCCCAAACTGCGGATGAAACCCATATGCACCAAAAAATGGTGACTTATCAGAGGACTCCTGACGACGGTTATTTAAAGCAAACTCAGCAAGGGACAAGAAAGAACGTCAATCCTCCTGTTCTCCGCCACAAAACAGCGCAGATATGTCTCCGGGATTCTGATTGACGCGCTCTGTCTGACCATTCGACTGCGGGTGGAAAGCAGAAGAGAATGACAACCGAACCCCCAAGCGAGAACAGAAAGCCTTCCAGAATATGGAAACAAACTGTGTGCCCCTATCAGAGACTATGTCTGAAGGAATACCATGCAATTTGACAATGTGATCAATAAATGCCTGCGCCAGCGTCTTAGCATTGGGCAAGCCAGGAAAAGGAATGAAATGCACCATTTTGCTAAAACGGTCCACCACCACCAGAATCACAGTCTTCCCCGAGGAACGAGACAGGTCCGTAATGAAGTCCATGGACAGATGTGTCCAAGGACGGGAAGGAATGGGTAACGGAAGGAGAGGACCTGATGGCCGTGAATGAGGGACTTTGGCACGAGCGCAGGTCTCGCAGGCTGCCACAAAACCCTCAACCGACTTACGAAGCGCCGGCCACCAGAATCTCCGAGCGATGAGATCCACTGTGGCTCTTGCCCCCGGGTGCCCAGCAAGGACAGTATCGTGGTGCTCCTTAAAAATCTTGTGCCTCTGACTGGGCTACCTGAAACTCTGCCTCCAATTCAGGATAAAGAGCAGAGACCACCACACCTTCAGCCAAAATGGGACCCGGGTCTTCAAAATTCCCACCTCCCGGAAAACAATGAAACAGGGCATCCGCCTTCACATTCTTAACCCCAGGGGCGGAACGTGACAACAAAATTAAACCTTGAAAAGAACAAAGACAATCTGGCCTGTCTCGGGTTCAGACGCTAGGCTGACTCCAAGTAGGCCAGATTCTTATGGTCAGTAAAAACTGTAATAGGGTGTCTGGCTCCCTCTAGCCAATGGCGCCATTCCTCAAAAGCTAACTTGATGGCTAACAACTCCCTATCTTCCACATCGTAATTTCTCTCTGCGGAGGAGAGTTTCTTCGAGAAAAAAGCACACGGTCGCCATTTGGCAGGAGAGGGACCCTGAGACAAGACCGCACCCACACCCCCCTCAGAAGCATTAACCTCAACTATGAAGGGTAGAGAAATATCAGGTTGTACCAAGATGGGAGCGGAAGCAAAACTCTCCTTGATATTAGAAAAGGCCTTACACGCCTCTACCGACCAGGAGGAAAAATCTACCCCCTTTCTAGTCATATCAGTGAGTGGTTTAACAACAGAGGAATAATTCAAAATAAACTTCCTGTAATAATTGGCAAAACCCAAAAAACGCATCATCGCCTTCTTATTCTCAGGAAGCTCCCACTCAAGCACAGCGCGGACCTTCTCGGGGTCCATGCGAAAACCAGAAGCGGAGAGAAGAAACACCAGAAATTGAATTTCTGGAACCGCAAACACACATTTTTCCAGTTTAGCGTACAATTTATTCTCCCGCAGGATGAGCAAGACCTGACGTAAGTGTTCCTTATGAGTTTTGAAATCAGGAGAAAAAATATAAATGTCATCTAGATACACTAATACAAATTTCCCCATCAAATGATAAAAAATGCTGTTTACAAAATGCTGAAAGACGGCTGGAGCATTCATCAAACCAAAAGGCATGACCAAATTCTGAAAATGGCCCTCAGGGGTATTGAAGGCCGTCTTCCATTCGTCTCCTTCTCTGACCCTGACCAGGTTGTATGCCCCTCTTAGATCCAACTTGGAAAAAACTTTAGAGCCCACAATCTGGTAAAACAGGTCCGGGATCAGAGGAAGCAGATAAGGGTCACGAATTGTGATACTGTTCAGCTCCCTGAAATCCAGACATGGTCTTAAAGAACCATATTTTTTCTTAACAAAGAAAAAAACTGCGGCAACAGGTGACTTCGAGGGTCGTATGTGTCCCTTTCTCAGACTCTTAGAGATATAAGCACTCATAGCGACCCTTTCAGGTTGGGAGAGATTGTATAAACGAGATTTAGGCAGCTTGGCGCCTGGGGTGAGATTAATAGGGCAATCGTACTCCCTGTGAGGGGGCAAGTCCTGAACACCACTCTCAGAAAACACATCCGAAAATTCAGAGAGAAAAGATGGTACAGTCTTAGTAGAAACCTCTGAAACAGATGTCGTGAGGCAATTCTCTCTGCAAAAGTCACTCCAACCATTTATTTGCCTCGCTTGCCAATCAATGGTGGCGTTATGTTTAGTGAGCCAGGGTAACCCCAACACTAGAGGAGTAGGCAACCCGCTTAGGACGAAACATGACACATCCTCAACATGAGTATCACTCACAATCAAACGGATATTGTGAACTATGCCCTTTAACGATTTCTGAGAAAGTGGAACGGAATCAATAGCAAAAACAGGTATATCCTTTCCCAAAGTGCATACCTGGAAACCATGAGTTATAGCAAATTGATTATCAATGAGATTGACAGCTGCTCCAGTATCTACAAAAATATCACAAAAAATGTTCTTGCTCTCTAGCGCCACCCTGGCAGTTAGGACAAAACGGGAACTACAAGCAAACGGAAAACCTTCAATTTCCGCATCAACATTGCCAATAGTAACAGATGGAACATTTTTAGAGGATTTTTTTCTTTTTGTTTCTTTATTACTCTCAAAAAAACTGCCTGAATCTCCTAGAGGGACAAACATTTGCCAAATGATTTATACCTCCACAACAGAAACAAACCTTCTTATGAGAGCTGAATCTTCTATTGTCAGAGGCAAGCAAACCCAGCTGCATGGGCCCCTGCTCAGAAGGGATTGAGAGCGACTGAGACCCCTGTGCACTGAATGAGACCGCCGCACTGTCCTTGGACTGAGTATGACAGGAAGAAGTGAACTCTCCTCTCTCTCTAAGACGCCTGTCAATACGAATGGCCCGAGACATGGCAGAGTCCAAGGAGGTAGGTCTCTCATGAAAGGCAAATGCATCTTTCAATCCCTCTGAAAGACCATGGCAAAATTGACTTCGGAGTGCAGCATCATTCCAACCAGTATCAGCTGCCCATCTCCGAAATTCTGAACAGTATATCTCTGCGGACTGTTTACCCTGGCATAAAAGATGTAGTCTAGACTCAGCCAGAGCAATACGATCCGGATCATCATATATCTGACCCAGGGCTAAAAAAATTCATCCGCTGAACAGAGGGGCCGTGCCCCCACCGGCAGAGAAAAGGCCCAGGACTGAGCGTTATCCCTGAGCAGCGAGATGATGATCCCCACCCTCCGCTCCTCATCACCAGAGGAATGGGGAAGTAGGCAAAAATGGAGTTTGCAAGCCTCTCTAAAACGAACAAAATTCTCACTACCCCCGGAGAACGTATCCGGAAGTGAGATTTTAGGCTCCCGACTGACTGGATCCAAAACTAAGGAACCAAAGGGTAAGCCCTGCAACAGACCTGGCTCTCTCCCTAACTGCTCAGCCTATGCAAAAATCTCAATGGTAGATGATTGCATATCCTCGTTCCTCGACTGTATAACACCTGAACACCCTATAATAGTGAGGGGACATGACCACCGGCTCCCTACACTTGATACGGAGGGAGTCAGGGTCACCTGGGATCCAGCAAACAGGAAAACACAAATGAATGAACAAAACTTATCTGTAGAAGACTCAGTAGTAGCATCCAGCATGCACACACTCCAGGAAGTTGTATAAACCGCAAAGTGATGCAGTATGGGAAAGGATTTAAAGGGATGCAATCAATGCAACTACATGACAGCTGAGAGAGGCTAACGAGATGAGAAAACGAAAGCAAAACAAAAGGAACCTCAAGGAGGAGGTTCTGAAGAACGTCTGTCAGAGCTTCTCAGATGTCTGGTGGTGACAAATGGCTGTAAAATAGTCATAGTAAGGGCTAGAGGGCTGCAAAAGGAAGCAAAATGGGGGTAAGAGAACAATTGCCCTGCAAACAAATGTGGATAGTTAAATGAGTTTAGTATATAAAAAAATTAAAAATAATCATCTTAAACTAGGAGGCGGAGGTCAAAGTGGAGTATGGGGTTGAGGAGGCGGTGTAGGTGGAAGCATCAGTGGTGGAGGAGGAGATAGCCAAGACTGTTTTAGTTTTTTTTTGTTTTTTTCTCCTTCATTTCTTTATTTATTTTTTATAAATTTGGGAAGGCCCCAAAACATTGGGAAATGGAAAAGAGAACGCAAAGAGCAATTGCGCTGTAGTATAACAATGGCTGGTTAGTGCCGGTATACATGTCTATTCTGCACAAGGTACGGACAAGTCCTGTGGGGTCCATGCCTGGTTCATTTTATTGAACGTGACATTGTCCACATTGGCTGTAGACAGGCGGCTGCGCTTGTCTGTGATAACGCCTCCTGCCGTGCTAAACACACGTTCAGATAATACACTGGCTGCGGGGCAGGCCAGCACCTCCAAGGCGTAAAGGGCAAGCTCAGGCCATGTGCCCAATTTGGAGACCCAGATATTGAAGGGGGCAGACCCGTCATTCAGTACGTGTAGGCGTGTGCACACTTACTGCTCCACCATGTTGGTGAAATGTTGCCTCCTGCTAAGACGTTCCATATCAGCTGGTGGTGCTGGTTGTTGTGGCGTGCTGACAAAGCTTTTCCACATTTCGGCCATGCTAACCCTGCCTTTTGAGGTGCTGGTGGTGCCCCAGCTGCATTGGCGACCTCTTCCTCCTTCTCCTCTACCTTAGCCTTGTGCTTCCACTGTGCCCCCGCTGTCAGGTGGGAATGTCATCAGCAGCGCGTCGACCAGCGTGCGCTTGTACTCGTGCATATTCCGATCACGCTCCAGTGACGGAAATATGGATGGCACATTGTCCTTGTAGCGGGGACCCAGAAGCGTGGCCACCCAGTAATCAGCACTGGTTAGAATGTGGGCAACTCGGCGGTCGTTCCGGAGACACTGCAGCATGTAATCGCTCATGTGTGCCAGGCTGCCCAGAGGCAACGAAAAGCTGTCCTCTGTGGGAGGTGTATCGTCTGTGTCCTCTGTATCCCCCCAGCCACACACCAGTGATGCCCATGAGCTGCTTTGGGTGCCACCCTGCTGTGAACATGGTTCCTTCTCATCATCATCCTCCTCATCCTCCAGAACTGTGTCCTGGCTGGACAGTTGTGTTCCTGGCCTCTGTTGGTGCAGGAACCCACCCTCTGAGTCACTTGTGAATGACTGGGCTGATAACCGTGGAAATGATCCCTCTTCCTCCTCCTCTTCCTCCTGTGCCACATCCCCTTCCATCATCACCCGAAGTGTTTTTTTCAAGTAGACATAGAAGTGGGATAGTAACGCTGAGGACGGCGTTATTGGCACTGGCCATGTTGGTGGAGTACTTGAAACAGCGCAACAGGGCACACAGGTCTCGCATGGAGGCCCAGTCATTGGTGGTGAAGTGGTGCTGTTCCGCAGTGCGACTGACCCGTGCGTGCTGCAGCTGAAACTCCACTATGGCCTGCTGCTGCTCGCACAGTCTGTCCAGCATGTGCAAGGTGGAGTTCCACCTGGTGGGCACGTCGTAACACAGGCCTGGCTGTTACTAATAGCCGGGCCCCTGTTGCATCCGCCGGCATTGCTGTAAGATGCTGACAGTTCAATTCAGTACAATACATTTTTTTGTCACTTAACATCAATAAAAGTGCAAGACCAAGCAATCAAAAAGGCACATGCCCCCCAAAATAGTACCAATTTACCGTCACCTAAACCCGCAAAAAAGTGACCTCCTACCTAAGACAATCGCCCCAATTTTTTTTTTTACTATTGCTCTCAGACTATGGAGACACTAAAACATGATATTCTTTTTGTTTAAAAAATGCTTTTATTGTGTTAAATGTAAAAATAAAATAAAAAAGTAGACATATTAGGTATCACCACGTCCATAAAAACCTGCTCTATAAAAATACAACATGACCTAGGTGAACACTGTAAAAAAAAACAAAAAAAACGTGTCAATAAAGCCATTTTTTGTCACCTTAAATCACAAAAAGTGTAATAGCAAGCGATCAAAAAGTCATATGCCTCCCAAAATAGTACCAATCTAACCATCACCTAAACCCGCAAAAAATGAGACCCTACCTAAGACAATTGCATAAAAAAAAAAAACTATGGCTCTTAAAATATAGAGACACTAAAACATGATTTTTTGTTTCAAAAATGCTGTTATTGTGTAAAACTTAAAGTATACATGTTAGGTATCGCCGCGTCCGTAAGAACCTGCTGTATAAAAATATCACATGACCTAACCCCTCAGATGAACACCGTAAAAAAAAAAGTGTGTAAAAAAAAGCTATTTTTTGTCACCTTACATCACAAAAAGTGTAATACCAAGCGATCAAAAATTCATATGCACCCTAAAATAGTACCAATCAAACCATCATCTCATACAGAAAAAAATTAGCCCCTACAAAAGACAGTCGCCCAAAAAAATAAAATAAACTATGGCTTTCAAAATATGGAGACACTAAAACAATAATTTTTTTTCCAAAAGTAGTCATATTTGGTAATGTCGCATCCGTAACAACCTGCTTTATTAAAATACCACATAATCTAACCCAGTGTTTTCCAACCAGTGTGCCTCCAGGTGTTGCAAAACTACAACTCCCAGCATGCCTGCAAAGCCAAAGGCTGTCCGGGCATGCTGGGAGTTGTGGTTTTGCAACAGCTGGAGGCACGCTGGTTGGGAAACACTGATCTAACCTGTCAGATGAACATTGTAAATAAGAAATAAAAACGGTGCCAAAACAGCAACTTTTTTGTTACCTTGCCTCACAAAAAGTGTAATATAGAGCAACCAAAAATCATATGTACCCTAAAATAATACCAACAAACTGCAAACTTATCCCGTAGTTTCCAAAATGTGGTCTTTTTTTGGAGTTTCTACTCTAGGGGTGCATAAGGGGTTCTTCAAATGTGACATGGCAACTTAAAATTATCCCAGTGAAATCTGCCTTCCAAAAACCATATGGCATTCCTTTCCTTCTGCACCCCGCCGTGTGCCCGTACAGCAGTTTACGACCACATATGGGGTATTTCTATAAACTCAGAATCAGGGTAATGAATATTGAGTTTTGTTGGGCTGTTAACCCTTGCTTTGTTACTGGAAAAAATGGATTAAAATGGAAAATCTGCCAAAATAGTGAAATTCTGAAATTTCATCTACATTTTCCTTTAATTCTTGTGGAACACCTAAAGGGTTACCAAAGTTTGTAAAATAAGTTTTGAATACCTTGAGGGGTGTATTTTCCAAAATAGGGTCACTTTTTGTGGAGTTTCTACTCTAGGGGTGCATCAGGGGGGCTTCAAATGTGATATGGCAACTTAAAATTATCCCAGTGGAATCCGCCCTCCAAAAGCCATATGGCGTTCCTTTCCTTCTGCACCGTGCCGTGTGCCCGTACAGCAGTTTACGACCACATAGGGGGTGTTTATGTAAACTACAGAATCAGGGTAATAAATATTGAGTTTTGTTTGGCTGTTAACCCTTGCTTTGTTAATGGAAAAATTTATTAAAATTGAAAATCTGCCAAAAAAGTGAAATTCTGAAATTTCATCTTCATTTTCCTTTAATTGTCGTGGAACACCTAAAGGGTTACCAAAGTTTGTAAAATCTGTTTTGAATACCTTAAGGGGTGTAGTTTCTAAAATAGGGCCATTCATGGGTGGTTTCTATTATGTAAGCCTCACAAAGTGACTTCAGACCTGAACTAGTCCTTAAAAAGAGGGTTTTGGAAATGTTATGAAAAATTTTAAGATTTGCTTCTAAACTTCTAACGTCCCAAAAAAGAGAAAATGTAATTTACAAACTGATCCAAACATGAAGTAGACTTATGGGAAATATAAAGTAATAACAATTTTAGGAGGTATCACTATCTGTTTTAAAAGCAGAGAAATTGAAATTTTGAAAATTGCAAATTTTTCAAAATTTTTGGTAAATTTGGTATTTTTTTATAAAAAAAATAAAACTGTTTAACTCAAAATTACACTGTCATGAAGTACAATATGTGACAAGAAAACATTCCCAGAATGGCTTGGATAAGTAAAAGCGTTTTAAAGTTATCACCACATAAAGTGACACGTGTCAGATTTGCAAAAAATGGCCGGGTCCTTAAGGTGAAAAATGGCAGGGTCCTGAAGGGGTTAACTATATTAATTTCCCTATCACGGATGCAGTGCAGGTGTACTTCACACCAAAAATGGGTATATGTCACCCACCGATCTAACAGAGAGATTAACTATTATATTTTTGTGTCAGGGGTACAAAGATAGTGCATTGCACCCACAAAAAGATCGCTATAGGTCACCCACAGATTAATAGCCAGATGAGATTCCTAACCCTCTCCCTCACTTCAGCTGCCTGCTTCCTGTCCCTGCACTACCCAGAGCTGATGGGCGGTGCTACATGTGATCCAGCTTGTATAGAGGCTGGGTCACATGATGGACCGGCCAATCACAGCCATGCCATTACTAGGCATGGATGTGATGGCTTCTAAGTGCCCAGAGCTTAAAAGCTTGTTGATTGGCTGTCCTGCAGACTTTCAACAAGCTTTATTACATACCCGAACACCGAACCCGAACTTTTGCAGCAAAGTTCGGGTTCGGGTCCGGGTACTTGAACTCACAAATTTCGGTACGGACCCAAACTTTGCAGTTCAGGTTCGCTCAACGCTACTCCTTATCCTTTCCCTACACTATAAATGATCTTTCCATTAACTGCTAAATAGTTTTTTTGTGTGAATAAAGTCTATCATGATCACAGTCCCTAGCGCCTGTCACGTCTCTCTCTGCACTAAGTTCACTGGAAAATGGCAGACACCGAGCAGGCTGAGACTTTTTATAGGGCTGGGACATCACAGGGCTGGCTGGCTGCTGATTGGCTGCATGCATGGCATTGTGGGTGGTCCCTCGTTCCCAGAGTTCTTACTTCCTCGTTCTAACATGTGCAGCAGCCATTTTAGAAAAAATGGGATTCATTACCACGAAGCGTGAGGAAATTAGACTTCGGGACAAATCAAATTTTTCCTGAAATCCGGATCGAATTCCACTTTGTCAACTTCGATTCACTCATCTCTATTAATGACCAATCCTGAGGAAAACCCCTTTGGAGCAACATTGAGGTCAAAGTCGAAGAGCAACCCTGAAGAAAAGTCTGAAGATCAACCCTGAAGGAAAGTCTGAAGAGCAACCCTGAAGGAAAGTCTGAAGAGCAACCCTGAAGGAAAGTCTGAAGAGCAACCCTGAAGGAAAGTCTGAAGAGCAACCCTGAAGGAAAGTCTGAAGAGCAACCCTGAAGGAAAGTCTGAAGAGCAACCCTGAAGGAAAGTCTGAAGAGCAACCCTGAAGGAAAGTCTGAAGAGCAACCCTGAAAGAAAGTCTGAAGAGCAACCCTGAGGTAAAGGGCTCATGCACAATTTGCGGTCCAGAATGCATGGGCAAAATCCGTACGGATTCTGCAGACGGATCAACTTGAATGGGTCCGTGATCTGTCCGCACTGCCAAAAATAGAACATGTTTTTTTGAGGTGCGTAGGCACGGAGAGAAACCCCACAGAAGCACTCAGTAATGCATCCGTGATGTTCCGTGCCTCCGTTACGCACCACTCCTTGCGGACCAACTCAAGTGAAAGGGTCTGCATCCGTGATATGGTGAGCACACGGCCAGTGCCCGCATATTGTGGACCCGCTGTTTGTGGGCCGCAATACAGGCACGGCCGGGCAACGGCTATGTGCATGAGCCCAAACGCTGAGGAGCAACGCTGAAGTAAAGGCTGAGGAGCAACCCTGAGGTAAGAACTGAAGAGCCACACTGAAAAATCGCATTCCAAGAGCTATAACCTTTTAGTTTTTTCATCAATGTACCTGTATGAGGGCTTATTTTTTGCAGGACAAGTTACAGTTTTTAATGCACCATTTTGGGTACATGTAACAATTGATTAAGGCCAGCTGTCTAGCTTACACCCCTATGTTTACGTCAGTAAAAAGGTGTTTTAGTGGCCACTTAGGGTCCATTCACACGTCTGCAAAATGGGTCCGCATCCGTTCCGCAATTTTGCGGAACAGGTGCGGACCCATTTGTTTTCCATGGGGCCGGAATGTGCTGTCCGCATCCGCATTTGCGGATCCACACTTCCGTTCTGCAAAAAAAATAGAACATATCCTATTCTTGTGCGCAATTGCGGACAAGAAAAGGCATTTTCTATGAGAGTGCGGGCAAAATTTGGAACGCACATTGCCGGTGTCAGTGTTTTGCGGATCCGCAAAACACATATGGACGTCTGAATGGACCCTAAGGAGTTAAAGAACAACCATAAAGTAAAGGCTGAAGAGCAACTGCAAGATAAAAGCTGAAGAGCAACCCTGAACTAAAGGCTGAAGAGCAACCTCGAAGTAATAGCTGAAGAGCAACCCTGAAGTAAAGGCTGAAGAGCAAACCCTGAAGTAAAGGCTGAAGAGCAACCCCGAAGTAATAGCTAAAGAGCAACTGTGAAGAAAAGGCTGAAGAGCAACCCTGAAGTAAAGGCTGAAGAGCAAACCTCAAAGTAATAGCTGAAGAGCAACCCTGAAGTAATAGCTGAAGAGCAACTGTGAGATAAAAACTGAAGAGCAACACTAAAGGAAAAGCTGAGGAGCAACCATGAAGTAAAGACTAAAGAGCAATGTAAAGACTGAAGAGCAATCCTGAAGTAAAGGCTAAGGAGCAACCCTGAAGTAATGGGGGTGCACAACCTTTTCTGGTCTTTCATTGTCAACCTGCACCCCTCCCAACAATGACCATGGTAAAACTTAAAGCGGTATTCTTGTCTGAGACAATGATGGCATTTTTCAATGATTGACAGTCACAAGAGTGAATCCAGGAGTCTGTTACCGATCGCCTGCCACCCCCCCCCCCCCCCCCCCAGAGATGACACAACACCACCACATCTCTGTAGCCTTTTATTACATGCTAGATTTAGAGTTTTTTTTTAATAAAATCTGAAAATTACATGGAGGAGCTTCTGAGGAGAACCCCGATGGCGGCCAGGGCTGCGGCGAGGACGGTGTAGGTGGCCTTGATGCTGCTGGTTCCGCTGGTGTTGCACAGGTCAGTGTTGCAGCAGGACACTTTTGTTGAGACCACAACAGCGTTAAATCCGGTTTCTGCACAGACTGCGGTACAAGTCTTAGTAATGGTGGCGGCAGAGAGACTCCCTACAGGAGGGGAGAGAAGACAATCAGGAGATGACCACAGAACGGAGGTCTCTACTGTAAGAGTGGTCACACTGTGGAGGTCTCTACTGTAAGAGCGGTCACACTGCGGAGGTCTCTACTGTAAGAACGGTCACACTGCGGAGGTCTCTACTGTAAGAGCGGTCACACTATGGAGGTCTCTACTGTAAGAGCGGTCACACTGCGGAGGTCTCTACTGTAAGAGCGGTCACACTTTGGAGGTCTCTACTGTAAGAGCGGTCACACTGCGGAGGTCTCTACTGTAAGAGCGGTCACACTGCGGAGGTCTCTACTGTAAGAGAGGACACACTGAGGAGGTCTCTACTGTAAGAGCGGTCACACTGCGGAGGTCTCTACTGTAAGAGCGGTCACGCTGTGGAGGTCTCTACTGTAAGAGCGGTCACACTGCGGAGGTCTCTACTGTAAGAGCGGTCACACTGCGGAGGTCTCTACTGTAAGAGCGGTCACACTGTGGAGGTCTCTACTGTAAGAGCGGTCACACTGTGGAGGTCTGTACTGTAAGAGAGGTCACACTGTGGAGGTCTCTACTGTAAGAGCAGTCACACTGTGGAGGTCTCTACTGTAAGAGCGGTCACACTGCGGAGGTCTCTACTGTAAAAGCGGTCACACTGCGGAGGTCTGTACTGTGAGAGCGGTCACACTGCGGAGGTCTCTACTGTAAGAGCGGTCACACTGCGGAGGTCTCTACTGTAAGAGAGGTCACACTGTGGAGGTCTGTACTGTAAGAGCGGTCACACTGTGGAGGTCTCTACTGTAAGAGCGGTCACACTGTGGAGGTCTCTACTGTAAGAGCGGTCACACTGTGGAGGTCTCTACTGTAAGAGCAGTCACACTGCGGAGGTCTCTACTGTAAGAGCAGTCACACTGTGGAGGTCTCTACTGTAAGAGCAGTCACACTGTGGAGTTCTCTCTATCCCTCTCTCTCTCTCTCTCTCTCTTTCCCTCCCTCTGTCTCTCTATCTGTCTCTCTCTGTTTCTCTTCTTCCATCTCTCTCTTTCCCTCTCCCTCTCACCCTCTCTGTTACTCTCTGTCTCTCTCGCTGTCCCTCTATCTGCCTCTGTCTATCCCTGTCTCTCTCTCTCTTTCTGACCCTCGCTCTGTCTCTCTCCCCCTCTCTTCCTCTGTCTCTCTCTATCCCTCTGTCTCTTTGGCCCTCTCTTACTCCCTCTATCTCTGCCCCTGTCTCTCTCTCCCCCTCTCTCCCTCTTCCTCTGTATCTCTCTATCCCGCTGTCTCTTTGGCCCTCTCTTTCTCCCTCTATATCTCTCTCTCTATTCCTCTCTCTGTCCCCCTCTCTCTCCCCTGTCTCTGTGTCTCTCTCCCCCTCTGTCCCTCTCTATTCCTCTCTTTCTCTCTCTCTCTCCCTCTCTGTCTCTCCCCCCCTGTCTCTCTCTGTCTCTCCCTCTCTGTCCCTCCCTCTGCCCCTGTCTCTCTCTCTCCCTCTGTCTCTCTGCCCCTGTCTCTGTCCCTCCCTCTGTCTGTCTCTCTCTCTCTGCCCCTGTCTCTCCCTCTCTTTCTCTCTCTCTCTCTCTCTCTCTGTCTCTCTCTCTCTGCCCCTGTCTCTGTCACTCTCTCTGTCTCTCTGCCCCTGTCTCTGTCCCTCCCTCTGTCTCTGCACTCTTCCTGGTCGCAGCCCCCTGGATGCTATACTGTGGACCCCAGATTGCGGCACTCACCGATTCCGCCGGACACCACGGAGGTCATGCAGCTGGTGTCCGTGGCGCTGCAGTTGGTCGCCGTCATGCAGTTGGTGTTGCTGCTCTGAGATGCGCACGTGTAACAGGTCAAGGAGTAAACTGCAAGAGACAAGCAGGACTGCATAAAGTATCCATGGAGGCTGGGAACTACAACCCCCAGCATGCTCTCTCAACCCTTGCAGAACCTGGAACAGGTGTGGCCCTTGGGGCCCTGCCAGGATGAAAAGGTTGCAATAAAAACAATAGAGACACGTTCACAAGTCACATGATAGTTATATCTCTTTCTGGGAAAGCTGGGTGACAGTCAGTGACCCTGGCAGCTCCCCCAGTGGTCGTCACCCAGCTCTGCCAGGGGTCGTCACCCAGCTCTGCCGGGGGTCGTCACCCAGCTCTGCCAGGGGTCGTCACCCAGCTCTGCCGGGGGTCGTCACCCAGCTCTGCCGGGGGTCGTCACCCAGCTCTGCCAGGGGTCTTCACCCAGCTCTGCCGGGGGTCGTCACCCAGCTCTGCCAGGGGTCGTCACACAGCTTGATGTAACTCTGTCTGATGTCACTTCCTCTTTAAATCAATATAAAGAAATACATAAAAAGCTATTTAAAAATGGCACGAAAAAGTGCAACACATGTGGACACTTGCAAGTTTTCAAGCAAGGTCAAAAACAGCAAAAAAAAAAATATCTGTGAGACGCCAGAAAAGGAGACAAAAACACCAGACCTGGAGCACGTCGTGGTTGCAAATATTTATTTATTTTTTAAATTAAAAAAATGCATTTTTGAGTTGAATTTAGCCTTCCCCATAGATTAGTAGCCGACATCTAAAGGTGACTTTTTTTTTTGGCCTAAATCACTGCAAAAAGCACCCCTTAAAATACCCCAAAGAAGCTGCCTTGACACAAAAATTTTTGTTTTTTTGTGTTTCATATGACTTTTTTAACCCAACACTTCAAGATGCTGCATTAAAACATAGACTAAAAAATGCATTAAAAACACCACTAATAATAAGACGCTTCAGCAAACATCTGGAGTTGCCGCATTTCCCACTTACCTGCACCAGTGCAGAGAGCAGCGACCAGGAGGAGGCTTGTGTAGGCGGCCATGGCTGTGAGGCGGCGGAGGTTACAGGTAACTGCAGACACGTCTCAGCTGCTCCTTATATACGGTGTCCAGACCTGTAATTAGGGGTCAGTTTGCCGCAGCTTGTTGTGGTTACCCTATTGTAGTTGCCGTAGTAGCACAAGTCTGACTGGACACCAGTGACCACTGGGCTGTATTCACACAATAGGACGACACAGTGACGGGGGGGCTGATGTACGAGGTGTCGGCACGTGATCTGTACAGTCCGCAGCCACAGGATGATGTCCGTCCGCTGTATCATGGAAATCGTCACATAAAGTTTACTTTGATTTCTATTTTGTTACAATGTTACAGTAATAATAGAACAATGTATCTATAGCATCGCCCGTGTCCTGACCGCCCTGCAGAGACCGGAGGGGGGGGCGGAGAGGGGGGGGGACACTTTGGCCTCTCATTCGGTATTTTCCACTAGTTCTGTGCGCGTCTCCTGATCCCCCCGAGCACTGACTCCTCCAGAGGACACGTTCATGTGTTTGCACGGCGGCTTTAGTCCGACCGATCATCGGTATATTAACCGGGTTGTGGCCGGATCTCCACCGCTCTCCATTATGGTTAAGACATTCAGGCAGCGTCCGACCATGCTGGGTCCACAAGCTCCAGCAGGCGGTACCGGATCTCTGAACGCTAGTGTGAAACTAAAAATACTGACCAAAGCCTTCCGGCTTGTCCTCTAGACCAGTGTTTCCCAACCAGTGTGCCTCCAGCTGTTGCAAAATTACAACTCCCAGCATGCCCGGACAGTCTTTGGTCGTTCGGGCATGCTGGGAGTTGTAGTTTTGCAACAGCTGTAGGCACACTGGTTGGGAAACACTGCTCTAGACTCCTCCTGACACCTTCTTACATTTCCAGAATCCTTTTGACTCCTCTAGAGTCCTCCTGAAAACTTTATATACCTTCTGAGTCTGACATGACACCTGACTTACTTCTCTAGAGTCTTCCTGACACTAACTCAACCCTCCAAAGTCCTCCTGACACCCAATGACTCCTCCATAGATCGCCTGACACCCTCTGACTCTTTATGACTGCTCTATAGTCCTCCTGACAGCCCCCGACTACTCCACCTTTTTGATAACATCGACTGATAAAGATGATGGTGGTGATGATGAGGGCAGGCTTGGACTGGGCCACAGGGGAGCAGGTGTATCCCCTAGTGGGCCCCTCAGGCGGAGTGGCCCTTCAGCCCCCACCCAGAGCACCAGTGGTGCGTGGCACATTACAGTCTACCCTACATACAGACAGGCAGCAGACGGACTCGGCCTCCATATTATAAACAGGTAGATTATACACAGTCGAGTCCCATTATCATGACCACCAGATAATATCCACAGTGACCGCCGTGTACAGCACAGACAGCAGCTAGACGGGCCCGGAGTGACTCCATAAGGTCCTGGTCGGTTGTCACAGGTTTTTGGAGCCATGCTGACTGCAGTGCATCCCACAGCTGCTGACTCAGCAAAGAAGACGACCCTCTACCAATCAGGGGAGTCCAATCCAGATACTGCCTGGAAAATTTAAAGCCTTTTCTGCCGACACAAGGTCATAGAGGAGCAGTGACCGTCTGTGTGCTCCGGAACCCAATACCCGGTACTGGGTTCTCTGAAGACCCTGAGGGCCTGCAATACAAGGTGTTCAAGGAACATCACGATACTGTCCTCGCTGGACATCCTGGTGGTAAGTCCACCTGTGATCTAGTATCCCGGAGGTTCTGGTGGCCAGGGTTACATAAGAGCATTGAGAATTGCGTGACAGCTTGTGAAACCTGCGCTCGGTCAAAGGTTGCTCATACTCGACCGGCTGGTTCACTTCTTCCATTGTCTATTCCGTCTCGTCCTTGGACGCATTTGTCTATGGACTTTATTACGGACCTGCCGAGTTCCTCCGGGAGAACAGTGATTTTGGTGGTAGTTGACCGTTTCTGTAAAATGGCTCACTTTATACCACTAACTAGTTTGCCTAACGCTAAGACTCTTGCGCAGATTTTTGTGGATAATATTGTGAAATTGCATGGCATTCCCTCGGATGTGGTTTCTGATAGGGGCACGCAGTTTGTCTCCAGGTTTTGGAGGGCGTTCTGCTCTCGGCTTGGCATTCAACTTTCATTCTCTTCGGCTTTTCATCCGCAGTCGCATGGTCAGACGGAGCGAACTAATCAAAACCTGGAGACCTACTTGAGGTGCTTTGTGGCTGAGAATCAGGAGGACTGGTCCTCATTCTTGTCCTTAGCAGAGTTTGCGCTGAATAATCGCAGGCAGGAGTCCACGGGTAAGTCGCCATTTTTTGGCGGTTTCCATCCTCAGTTTGGTACCTTTTCTGGGACTATGATATGCAAAATCCCTTTTAGAGACCCTCGGGATATCAATATATATTCCTACTCCAATGGTCAAGAAGACCTAGAATCCCTTTGGGGGTCTCTAACTAATGTTAAAATTAATATTTTTATTGGTATGTATTAAAAGAAGATTTGTACTTCACACAAAAATTATCAGTGTCTGATGACAAGTGAGCTGATTCCTCTTATGGTGACTGCCACGGTCACTAAATATGTATATCGGTTACCACGGACAGCATAGGGGTAGGTGTGTCATTAGGAGTCGTGTTGATGCTTCACATCTACAGGTCCTTCTCAAAAAATTAGCATATTGTGATAAAGTTCATTATTTTCTGTAATGTACTGATAAACATTAGACTTTCATATATTTTAGATTCATTACACACCAACTGAAGTAGTTCAAGCCTTTTTCTGTTTTAATATTGATGATTTTGGCCACAGCTCATGAAAACCCAAAATTCCTATCTAAAAAAAATAGCATATCATGAAAAGGTTCTCTAAACGAGCTATTAACCTAATCATCTGAATCAACTAATTAACTCTAAACACCTGCAAAAGATTCCTGAGGCTTTTAAAAACTCCCAGCCTGGTTCATTACTCCAAACCGCAATCATGGGTAAGACTGCCAACCTGACTGCTGTCCAGAAGGTCATCATTGACCCCTCAAGCAAGAGGGTAAGACACAGAAAGACATGTCTGAACGAATAGGCTGTTCCCAGAGCGCTGCATCAAGGCCCCTCAGTGGGAAGTCTGTGGGAAGGAAAAAGTGTGGCAGAAAACGCTGCACAACGAGAAGAGGTGACCGGACCCTGAGGAAGATTGTGGAGAAGGACCGATTCCAGACCTTGGGGGACCTGCGGAAGCAGTGGACTGAGTCTGGAGTAGAAACATCCAGAGCCCCCGTGTACAGGCGTGTGCAGGAAATGGGCTACAGGTGCCGCATTCCCCAGAAACAGCGGCAGAAGCGCCTGACCTGGGTTACAGAGAAGCAGCACTGGACTGTTGCATGTCATTCGGAAATCAAGGTGCCAGAGTCTGGAGGAGACTGGGGAGAGGGAAATGCCAAAATGCCTGAAGTCTAGTGTCAAGTACCCACAGACAGTGATGGTCTGGGGTGCCATGTCACCTGCTGGTGTTGGTCCACTGTGTTTTATCAAGGGCAGGTCAATGCAGCCGCTATCAGGAGATTGTGGAGCACTTCATGCTTCCATCTGCTGAAGCTTTATGGAGATGAAGATTTCATTTTTCAGCACGACCTGGCACCTGCTCACAGTGCCAACACCACTGGTAAATGGTTTACTGACCATGGTATTACTGGGCTCAATTGGCCTGCCAACTCTCCTGACCTGAACCCCATAGAGAATCTGTGGGATATTGGGAAGAGAAAGTTGAGAGACGCAAGACCCAACACTCTGGATGAGCTTAAGGCCGCTATCGAAGCATCCTGGGCCTCCATAACACCTCAGCAGTGCCACAGGCTGATTGCCTCCATGCCACGCCGCACTGAAGCCTCCTGGGCCTCCATAACACCTCAGCAGTACCACAGGCTGATTGCCTCCATGCCACGCCGCAGTGAAGCCTCCTGGGCCTCCATAACACCTCAGCAGTGCCACAGGCTGATTGCCTCCATGCCACGCCGCACTGAAGCCTCCTGGGCCTCCATAACACCTCAGCAGTGCCACAGGCTGATTGCCTCCATGCCACGCCGCATTGAAGCCTACTGGGCCTCCATAACACCTCAGCAGTGCCACAGGCTGATTGCCTCCATGCCACGCCGCATTGAAGCAGTCATTTCTGCAAAAGGATTCCCGACCAAGTATTGAGGGCAGAACTGAACATAATTATTTGAAGGTTGACTTTTTTTGTATTAAAAACACTATTCTTTTATTGGTCGGATGAAATATGCTAATTTTTTGAGATGGGAAATTTGGGTTTTTATGAGCTGTAGCCAAAATCATCAATATTAAAACAATAAAAGGCTTGAACTACTTCAGTTGGTGTGTAATGAATCTAAAATATATGAAAGTCTAATGTTTATCAGCACATTACAGAAAATAATGAACTTTATCACAATATGCAAATTATTTGAGAAGGACCTGTATATCACATGGATCCGGGTGAACAGTACGGGTCTCATCCACCCGTCTGTCACAACCATTCAAAGACACTCAGTTGATATTTTGTGGCGGTCTCTAAACAGAGGCACGCCACCTGCTACATGCGTGCACTACTGTCAGGGCCTACAATCTCTATGCCCTGCCAGGGATAAACGTGCTGCAACAATGTTGCCGCGTCTCGCCACTCGCTACAATTGAATATGGTCCTCAGCTGCACTTTCGCTGTGGTCCTGCATCTATTGCTATTGGTAGAGGTCTGGGCAGTGGCCTAATCCCTCAGTCTCCAACGCCCCTGACACACTTGCTGTCCCTCGTCCTAACTATAATCCGATCCTCACTGCCATACACCTGTCTAAAACTTGATCACGCTTGATCACGCTTGGTATAGCGTGATCAAGTTTTAGACAGGTGTATGGCAGTGAGGATCGGATTATAGTTAGGACGAGGGACAGCAAGTGTGTCAGGGGCGTTGGAGACTGAGGGATTAGGCCACTGCCCAGACCTCTACCAATAGCAATAGATGCAGGACCACAGCGAAAGTGCAGCTGAGGACCATATTCAATTGTAGCGAGTGGCGAGACGCGGCAACATTGTTGCAGCACGTTTATCCCTGGCAGGGAATAGAGATTGTAGGCCCTGACAGTAGTGCACGCATGTAGCAGGTGGCTTTTCTGGGACTAGTTCCTCTGGGATGCCAGATGAGGAGAGATTCTCTTCTGCCTTATCCTCCATCTGGCGGAGGATTCAAGGGAATTTGGAGAAGATGGGTGAGAGGTATAAACGAATGGCTGACAAGAGACGTGTGACTGGTCCAGACCTGTGTGTGGGTGATCTGGTGTGGTTGTCCACTAAGAATATCAGATTGAGAGTGCCGTCTTGGAAACTGGGTCCAAGATTTATTGGTCCGTATAAAATGTCTGCGGTGATCAATCCTGTAGTGTGTCGGTTGGATCTTCCGCAGACTTGGAGGATCCATGATGTGTTCCACAGGTCTTTACTAAAAAAAATACGTGAGACCAGTGGAACCATCGCCATTGCCTCCTCCTCCTGTTCTAGTCGAGGGAAACTTGGAGTTTGAGATCTCCATGATTCTCGACTCTAGAGTTCTTCGGGGTTCCCTTCAATACCTGGTGCACTGGAGGGGATACGGCCCTGAGGAGAGGATATGGGCTGCGGCGTTGGATGTCAATGCCAGCCGACTGGTGAGGGCTTTTAATAGGTCCCATCCGGATAGGGTTGGTCCGGGGTGTCCGGAGGTCACCCGTAGAAGGGGGGGTACTGTCATGCCCCACTCTGACGATGTGCGGAGGGCGGCCAGGATAGCAGCACAAGTTTAGTGTTTGTTTTGGAGCCGCGCTGGATCCGCCTCTCATCAGGTGCACTGGGTGGGGTCATTAGTTTACATAGCACACCATCCCAGTGCTCTGAGCGGATTATAGGAATCATTGTGGTCTTGGAAGCTAGCAAGGAAGGTTGTCTGTTCCAGCTCAGAAAGATAAGTGTGATTTCAAGTTTGGTTGTTTTGTGTAATCTCTCCCATCCAGGTTCTGTGCGAGCAGGCTGCTCCTTTTTCCCCTCTTCACCATCTCATGGAATTTAGGGTGTTTTCAGCCCAGGCACGGGGACACATCATACCTACCATAAAGGTCTGCATGTGGGCTGAGCAGTGCAGGGAAAGATGTCAGGGATTAGCTAGGAGGTGACCCTTCTCCTGTCTCTCGCCCAGATCCTGGTTGGAGGGTTCTCTGTGAGTCTGAGTGCACGCCCGCCGTGACATTATAATCCGCCATACTGTGACTGCCATTACTCTGCGGTTTTTTGATGGCGTCAATTAAAGCACTGGTTGACCGCTTGCAGGGGCTATCCCTAGAGGTTGTGGAGCTAGGTGGTTCGGTCACACAGTGTCAGAATGCCCTGGCAGCTGGTGCAGGTCAAATTTGTGTGGAGCCTAAAGTGGCTCTTCCTGATCGATTTTCAGGAGGTACGGATGACTTTATCCGTTTAAGAGAATCCTGCAAATTGTACTTTCGGCTGCGTCCATCGTCGTCAGGTGATGAGAGTCAGAGGATAGCTATAATTATTTCTCTGCTTAAAGGGGACGCGCAATCCTGGGCCTTTTCTCTGCCACCCGGTTTCGGGCCCTCCGGTCGGTGGAGGAATTTTTTAAGGCTCTGGGATTAATCTACGATGACCCAGATCGGGTCTCGATGGCAGAGTCGAGGTTACGTAATTTGTTTCAGGGGGATCATACTGCAGAGGCTTACTGTGTTGAGTTTAGGAGATGGGCTACTGAATCAGAGTGGAATGATCTCACGTTACGTAGTCAGTTTTGTCAGGGGTTATCTGAAAGATTGAAGGATGCCCTTGCTTTTCATGAATACCCAGACTCTTTGGAGAACGCCATGTCTTTAGCAGTACGGCTAGATAGACGTATCAGAGAGAGGTGTAGGGCTCCACCCGCGCGAGGTATCCCTTCTGTGAGTGGTTTCGTCTCTACTGCCTCCCCGGGTGATGCTACAGGTAACTCTGGGATAGCGGAGGATCCCATGCAGTTAGGTCAGGTTTCTTGCCATTCTGATAGTAGAGAGGGGTCATTTTATTTTTTCTTGTCCTTATGTTAAACCACAGGTGGAAAAGAAAAAGAAAAAAGAAAAAAAAACCTTCCCTGACACTTGGTAGTATGAATGGTGTGGTGGAGCAGGCAGGTATGCAAGCTCCCTGCAGTTCCCGTTTTCTCCTTCCAGCTATGGTAGCGCTAGAGTCAAAAATAAATTTTGTTGAAGTATTCCTTGATTGTGGTGCTGGGGTAAACCTAATTGACTTTCTTTTCCTTCAAAATCTAGGACTAAGTACTTGCACTTTAGAGAACGAGATTTGTGTTTTTGCAATTAATTCTTCCCCTCTTTCTAAAGGAGCCTTACTCACATTGTTCATGGTATTCACTTAAGGATGGGTGATTCACATGTTGAAATTATTTCTTGTTTTGTCATGAAGGATTTGCCAGCTCCTATAGTTTTGGGGTTGCCATGGTAGACTAGACATAACCCAATTATAGACTGGCAAGCGAGACAAATCATTGGTTGGAGTGAGTTTTGTTCGGATAATTGTCTTGGCACAACTATCTCTGGTGTGTCCATTACGGCTTTACCTCAGTATCTCTCAGATTTTGCAGATGTCTTTTCGGAGGGTGGGGCTCAGGAATTGCCCCCTCATCGAGACTATGATTGTCCAGTTAATCTCATTCAGGGGGCTAAGTTGCCAAAGTCTCGGCTTTACAACCTCTCTCAACCCGAAAGAGAGGTCATGCGAAAGTATGCCGAGAGTTTGGCAAAGGGTCATATTAGACCATCTAAGTCTCCAGTGGCAGTAGGTTTGTTCTTTGTGAAGAAAAAGGATGGATCACTGAGACCGTGTTTGGATTTCCGGGAATTGAACCGTATTACAGTCCGGGATCCATATCCCCTGCCTTTGATCTTTGATCTTTTTGATCAGATTGTTGGAGCCAAGGTGTTCTCCAAGTTGGATTTGAGAGGAGCCTACAATCTGATCAGAATCAAGGAGGGGGTGAGTGGAAAACGGCCTTCAATACGCACGAGTGTCATTTTGAGAACCTGGTTATGCCTTTTGGGTTGACGAACGCGCCAGCAGTATTTCAGCGATTCATCAATGACATTTTTCATCATTTGGTGGGGAGGTTCATAGTAGTTTAGCTGGATGACATTTTAATTTATTCTCCTGATCTGAAGACCCATCAGAATCATGTGAGACAGGTTTTGACGATCCTTCGGGAGAATACATTATATGCCAAATTGGAGAAATGTTTGTTTGCGGTGCAAGAGCTTCCGTTCTTGGGATACATGCTTTCTGATTCTGGTTTTTGTATGGACCCCCGAAAAGGTCCGGGCGGTTCTGGAGTGGGACCGACCAGAGAATCAGAAAGCTTTGATGCGGTTCTTGGTGTTTACGAATTATTATAGAAAATGTATTTCGAATTATTCTACCATAGTAAAACCTCTCACTGATATGACCAAGAAGGGCGCCGATGTCTCTGTCTGGTCGGATGAGGCATTGCAGGCCTTTTCGGCTATTAAGGAATGTTTTGCGTCTGCTCCCATTCTGGTGCAGCCCGATGTGTCTCAGCCATTCGTGGTGGAGGTTGGTGCATCAGAGGTGGGGGTTAGAGCGGTGCTGTCACAGGGTTCATCTCCTGGCAAGTGGGTCCCGTGTGCCTTTTTCTCCAAGAAGCTCTCGGTCGCCGAGAGGAATTATGATGTTGGAGATGGAGAGTTGGCTATCAAGTTGGCCTTTGAGGATTGGCATCACTGGTTAGAGGGGGCATCTCACCCCGTTACGGTATATACAGACCATAAGAATTTGGCTTACCTGCAATCTGCCAAGCGTCTGAACCCTAGGCAGGCCAGATGGTCACTGTTTTTTACCAGGTTCAATTTTGTGGTTACCTTTCGCCCAGGGGTCAAGAACGTCAAGGCAGATGCCTTGTCTCGCAGCTTGTCCCCCAGGGAGGTTGTTTGTTCCTGAGGGCCTGCGATACAAGGTGTTCAAGGAACATCACGATACTGTCCTCGCTGGACATCCTGGTGGTAAGTCCACCTGTGATCTAGTATCCTGGAGGTTCTGGTGGCCAGGGTTACGTAAGAGCATTGAGAATTACGTGACAGCTTATAAAACCTGCGCTCGGTCAAAGGTTGCTCATACTCGACCGGCTGGTTCACTTCTTCCATTGTCTATTCCGTCTCGTCCTTGGACGCATTTGTCTATGGACTTTATTACGGATCTGCCGAGTTCCTCCGGGAGAACAGTGATTTTGGTGGTAGTTGACCGTTTCAGTAAAATGGCTCACTTTATACCACTAACTAGTTTGCCTAACGCTAAGACTCTTGCGCAGATTTTTGTGGATAATATTGTGAAATTGCATGGTGTTCCTTCGGATGTGGTCTCTGATAGGGGCACGCAGTTTGTCTCTAGGTTTTGGAGGGCGTTCTGCTCTCGGCTTGGCATTCAACTTTCATTCTCTTCGGCTTTTTATCCGCAGTCGAATGGTCAGACGGAGCGTACTAATCAAAACCTGGAGACCTACTTGAGGTGCTTTGTGGCTGAGAATCAGGAGGACTGGTCCTCATTCTTGTCCTTAGCAGAATTTGCGTTGAATAACCGTAAGCAGGAGTCCACTGGTAAGACGCCATTTTTTGGTGCATACGGTTTCCATCCTCAGTTTGGTACCTTTTCTGGGACTAGTTCCTCTGGGATACCAGATGAGGAGAGATTCTCTTCTGCCTTATCCTCCATCTGGCGGAGGATTCAAGGGAATTTGGAGAAGATGGGTGAGAGGTATAAACGAATGGCTGACAAGAGACGTGTGACTGGTCCGGACCTGTGTGTGGGTGATCTGGTGTGGTTGTCCACTAAGAATATCAGTTTGAGAGTGCCATCTTGGAAACTGGGTCCAAGATTTATTGGTCCGTATAAAATGTCTGCAGTGATCAATCCTGTAGCATTTCGGTTGGATCTTCCGCAGACTTGGAGGATCCATGATGTGTTCCACAGGTCTTTACTAAAAAAAATACATAAGACCGGAGGAACCATCGCCATTGCCTCCTCCTCCTGTTCTAGTCGAGGGAAACTTGGAGTTTGAGATCTCCAGGATTCTCGACTCTAGAGTTCTTCGGGGTTCCCTTCAATACCTGGTGCACTGGAGGGGATACGGCCCTGAGGAGAGGATGTGGGTTCCGGCGTTGGATGTCAACGCCAGCCGACTGGTGAGGGCTTTTCATAGGTCCCATCCGGATAGGGTTGGTCCGGGGTGTCCAGAGGTCACCCGTAGAAGGGGGGGTACTGTCATGTGCGGAGGTCGGCCAGGATAGCAGCACGAGTTTAGTGTTTGTTTTGGAGCTGTGCTGGATCCGCCTCTCATCAGGTGCACTGGGTGGGGTCTTAGTTTAAATGGCACACCATCCCAGTGCTCTGAGCGGATTATAGGAATCATTGTGGTCTTGGAAGCTAGGAAGGAAGGTTGTCTGTTCCAGCTCAGAAAGATAAGTGTGATTTCAAGTTTGGTTGTTTTGTGTCATCTCTCCCATCCAGGTTCTGTGCGAGCAGGCTGCTCCTATTTCCCCTCTTCACCATCTCACGGAATTTAGGGTGTTTTCAGCCCAGGCACGGGGACACATCATACCTACCATAAAGGTCTGCATGTGGGCTGAGCAGTGCAGCGAAAGACATCAGGGATTAGCTAGGAGGTGACCCTTCCCCTGTCTCTCACCCAGAGCCTGGTTGGAGGGTTATCTGTGAGTCTGAGTGCACGCCCGCCGTGACATTTGGCTTCTAAGTGCCCACAGCTTAAAAGCTTGTTGATTGGCTGCCCTGCAGACTTTCAACAAGCTTTATTACATAACCGAACACCGAAACCGAACTTTTGCAGCAAAGTTCGGGTTCGGGTCCGGGTACTCGAGCTCACAAAGTTCGGTACGGACCCAAACTTTGCAGTTCAGGTTCGCTTAACACTACTCCTTATCCTTTCCCTACACTATGAAAGATCTTTCCATGAACTGCTCAATAATTTTTTTGTGTGAATAAGGTCTATCATGATCACTGTCCCTAGCGCCTGTCACGTCTCTCTCTGCACTAAGTTCACTGGAAAATGGCAGACACCGAGCAGGCTGAGACTTTTTATAGGGCTGTGACATCACAGGGCTGGCTGGCTGCTGATTGGCTGCATGCATGGCATTGTGGGTGGTCCCTTGTTCCCAAAGTTCTTACTTCCTCGTTCTAACATGTGCAGCAGCCATTTTAGAAAAAATGTGATTCATTACCACGAACCATGAGGAAATTTGACTTCGGGACAAATCCAATTTTTCCTGAAATTCACATCGAATTCCACTTTGTCAACTTCGATTCGCTCATCTATATTGATGACCAATCCTGAGGAAAACCCCTTTGGAGCAACATTGAGGTCAAAGTCGAAGAGCAACCCTGAAGGAAAGTCTGAAGAGCAACCCTGAAGAAAAGTCTGAAGAGCAGCCCTGAAGGAAAGTCTGAAGAGCAACCCTGAGGTAAAGGGCTCATGCACAATTTGCGGTCCAGAATGCATGGGCAACATCCGTACGGATTCTGCAGACGGATCAACTTGAATGGGTCCGTGATCTGTCCGCACTGCCAGAAATGGAACATGTTTTTTTCCGGTGCGGAGGCACGGAGAGAAACCCCACAGAAGCACTCAGTAGTGCTTCCGTGATGTTCCGTGCCTCCGTTACGCACCACTCCTTGCGGACCAACTCAAGTGAAAGGGTCCGCATCCGTGATATGGTGAGCACACGGCCAGTGCCCGCATATTGTGGACCCGCTGTTTGTGGGCCGCAATACAGGCACGGCCGGGCAACGGCTATGTGCATGAGCCCAAACGCTAAGGAGCAACGCTGAAGTAAAGGCTGAGGAGCAACCCTGAGGTAAGAACTGAAGAGCCACACTGAAAACTCGCATTCCAAGAGCTATAACCTTTTAGTTTTTTCATCAATGTACCTGCATGAGGGCTTATTTTTTGCAGGACAAGTTACAGTTTTTAATGCACCATTTTGGGTACATGTAACAATTGATTGAGGCCAGCTGTCTAGCGCACACCCCTATGTTTACGTCAGTAAAAAGGTGTTTTAGTGGCCACTTAGGGTCCATTCACACGTCTGCAAAATGGGTCCGCATCCGTTCCGCAATTTTGCGGAACAGGTGCGGACCCATTTGTTTTCCATGGGGCCGGAATGTGCTGTCCGCATTTGCGGATCCGCACTTCTGTTCTGCAAAAAAATAGAACATGCACTATTCTTGTCCGCAATTGCGGACAAGAAAAGGCATTTTCTATGAGAGTGCGGGCGATGTGCGGGCCGCAAAATTTGGAACGCACATTGCCGGTGTCAGTGTTTTGCGGATCCGCAAAACACATATGGACGTCTAAAAGGACCCTAAGGAGTTAAAGAACAACCATAAAGTAAAGGCTGAAGAGCAACTGTAAGATAAAAGCTGAAGAGCAACCCTGAACTAAAGGCTGAAGAGCAACCTCGAAGTAATAGCTGAAGAGCAACCCTAAAGTAAAGGCTGAAGAGCAACCCTGAAGTAAAGGCTGAAGAGCAACCCCGAAGTAATAGCTGAAGAGCAACCCTAAAGTAAAGGCTGAAGAGCAACCCTGAAGTAATAGCTGAAGAGCAACCTTGAAGTAAAGGCTGAAGAGCAACCCTGAAGTAAAGGCTGAAGAGCAACCCTGAAGTAAAGGCTGAAGAGCAACCTTGAAGTAAAGGCTGAAGAGCAACCCTGAAGTAAAAGGCTGAAGAGCAACCCGAAAGTAAAGGCTGAAGAGCAACCTTAAAGTAATAGCTGAAGAGCAACCCCAAAGTAATGGCTGAAGAGCAACCCCAAAGTAATGGCTGAAGAGCAACCCCAAAGTAATGGCTGAAGAGCAACCCCAAAGTAATGGCTGAAGAGCAACCCTGAAGTAATAGCTGAAGAGCAACTGTGAGATAAAAACTGAAGAGCAACACTAAAGGAAAAGCTGAGGAGCAACCATGAAGTAAAGACTAAAGAGCAATGTAAAGACTGAAGAGCAATCCTGAAGTAAAGGCTAAGGAGCACTCCTGAAGTAATGGGGGTGCACAACCTTTTCTGGTCTTTCATTGTCAACCTGCACCCCCCCCACCAATGACCATGGTAAAACTTAAAGCGGTATTCTTGTCTGAGACAATGATGGCAGAGAGGACACAACACCACCACATCTCTGTAGCCTTTTATTACATGCTAGATTTAGAGGTTTTTATTTTAAATAAAATCTGAAAATCACATGGAGGAGCTTCTGAGGAGAACCCCGATGGCGGCCAGGGCTGCGGCGAGGACGGTGTAGGTGGCCTTGATGCTGCTGGTTCCGCTGGTGTTGCACAGGTCAGTGTTGCAGCAGGACACTTTTGTTGAGACCACAACAGCGTTAATTCCGGTTTCTGCACAGACTGCGGTACAAGTCTTAGTAATGGTGGCGATAGAGAGACTACCTACAGGAGGGGAGAGAAGACAATCAGGAGATGACCACAGAACGGAGGTCTCTAATGTAAGAGCGGTCACACTGCGGAGGTCTGTACTGTAAGAGCGGTCACACTGCGGAGGTCTCTACTGTAAGAGAGGTCACACTGCGGAGGTCTCTACTGTAAGAGAGGTCACACTGTGGAGGTCTCTACTGTAAGAGCGTTCACACTGCGGAGGTCTCTACTGTAAGAACGGTCACACTGTGGAGGTCTCTACTGTAAGAGCGTTCACACTGCGGAGGTCTCTACTGTAAGAACTGTCACACTGTGGAGGTCTCTACTGTAAGAGCGGTCACACTGCGGAGGTCTCTACTGTAAGAGCGGTCACACTGCGGAGGTCTGTACTGTAAGAGCAGTCACACTGTGGAGGTCTGTACTGTAAGAGCGGTCACACTGCGGAGGTCTCTACTGTAAGAGAGGTCACACTGCGGAGGTCCCTACTGTAAGAGAGGTCACACTGCGGAGGTCTCTCCTGTAAGAGCGGTCACACTGCGGAGGTCTGTACTGTAAGAGCGGTCACACTGCGGAGGTCTGTACTGTAAGAGCGTTCACACTGCGGAGGTCTCTACTGTAAGAGCGGTCACACTGCGGAGGTCTGTACTGTAAGAGCGCTCACACTATGGAGGTCTCCACTGTAAGAGCGGTCACACTGTGGAGGTCTGTACTGTAAGAGCGCTCACACTATGGACGTCTCTACTGTAAGAGCGGTCACACTGTGGAGGTCTGTACTGTAAGAGCGGTCACACTGTGGAGGTCTCTACTGTAAGAACGGTCACACTGTGGAGGTCTCTACTGTAAGAGCGCTCACACTGCGGAGGTCTGTACTGTAAGAGCGGTCACACTGCGGAGGTCTCTACTGTAAGAACGGTCACACTGTGGAGGTCTCTACTGTAAGAGCGGTCACACTGCGGAGGTCTCTACTGTAAGATCGGTCACACTGTGGAGATCTGTACTGTAAGAGCGGTCACACTGCGGAGGTCTCTACTGTAAGAGCGGTCACACTGTGGAGGTCTCTACTGTAAGAGAGGCCACACTGTGGAGGTCTGTACTGTAAGAGCGGTCACACTGCGGAGGTCTCTACTGTAAGATCGGTCACACTGCGGAGGTCTGTACTGTAAGTGTGGTCACACTGCGGAGGTCTGTACTGTAAGAGCGGTCACACTGTGGAGGTCTCTACTGTAAGAGCGGTCACACTGTGGAGGTCTCTACTGTAAGAGAGGCCACACTGTGGAGGTCTGTACTGTAAGAGCGGTCACACTGCGGAGGTCTCTACTGTAAGATCGGTCACACTGCGGAGGTCTGTACTGTAAGTGTGGTCACACTGCGGAGGTCTGTACTGTAAGAGCAGTCACACTGTGGAGGTCTGTACTGTAAGAGAGGTCACACTGTGGAGGTCTCTACTGTAAGAGCGGTCACACTGCGGAGGTCTGTACTGTAAGAGCGGTCACACTGCGGAGGTCTATACTGTAAGAGAGGTCACACTGTGGAGGTCTGTACTGTAAGAGAGGTCACACTGTGGAGGTCTCTACTGTAAGAGCGGTCACACTGCGGAGGTCTGTACTGTAAGTGTGGTCACACTGCGGAGGTCTCTACTGTAAGAGCGGTCACACTGCGGAGTTCTTTACTGTAAGAGCGGTCACACTGCGGAGGTCTGTACTGTAAGAGCGGTCACACTGTGGAGGTCTCTACTGTAAGAGAGGTAACACTGTGGAGGTCTCTGCTGTAAGAGCGGTCACACTGCGGAGGTCTCTACTGTAAGAGCGGTCACACTGCGGAGGTCTCTACTGTAAGAGCGGTCACACTGCGGAGGTCTCTCCTGTAAGAGCGGTCACACTATGGAGGTCTCTACTGTAAGAGCGGTCACACTATGGAGGTGTCTACTGTAAGAGCGGTCACACTATGGAGGTCTGTACTGTGAGAGCGGTCACACTGCGGAGGTCTGTACTGTAAGAGCGTTCACACTGCGGAGGTCTCTACTGTAAGAGAGGTCACACTGCGGAGGTCCCTACTGTAAGACCAGTCACACTGCGGAGGTCTCTCCTGTAAGAGCGCTCACACTGCGGAGGTCTGTACTGTAAGAGCGGTCACACTGTGGAGGTCTGTACTGTAAGAGCAGTCACACTGCGGAGGTCTCTACTGTAAGAGCGGTCACACTATGAAGGTCTGTACTGTAAGAGCGGTCACACTATGGAGGTGTCTACTGTAAGAGCGGTCACACTATGGAGGTCTGTACTGTGAGAGCGGTCACACTGCGGAGGTCTGTACTGTAAGAGCGGTCACACTGCGGAGGTCTGTACTGTGAGAGCGGTCACACTGTGGAGGTCTGTACTGTAAGAGCGGTCACCCTGCGGAGGTCTCTACTGTAAGAGCGGTCACACTGCGGAGGTCTGTACTGTAAGAGCGGTCACACTATGGAGGTCTCTACTGTAAGAGCGGTCACACTGTGTAGGTCTCTACTGTAAGAGCGGTCACACTGTGGAGGTCTGTACTGTAAGAACGGTCACACTGTGGAGGTCTCCACTGTAAGAGCGGTCACACTGTGGAGGTCTGTACTGTAAGAGAGGTCACACTGTGGAGGTCTGTACTGTAAGAGCGGTCACACTGCGGAGGTCTCTACTGTAAGAGCGGTCACACTGGAGGTCTCTACTGTAAGAGCGGTCACACTGTGGAGGCCTTTACTGTAAGAGCGGTCACACTATGGAGGTCTGTACTGTAAGAGCGGTCACCCTGCGGAGGTCTCTACTGTAAGAGCGGTCACACTGCGGAGGTCTGTACTGTAAGAGCGGTCACACTGCGGAGGTCTGTACTGTAAGAGCGGTCACACTGTGGAGGTCTCTACTGTAAGAGCGGTCACACTGCGGAGGTCTGTACTGTAAGAGCGGTCACACTGTGGAGGTCTCTACTGTAAGAGCGGTCACACTGTGGAGGTCTCTACTGTAAGAGCGGTCACACTGTGTAGGTCTCTACTGTAAGAGCGGTCACACTGTGGAGGTCTGTACTGTAAGAGCGGTCACACTGCGGAGGTCTGTACTGTAAGAGCGGTCACACTGTGTAGGTCTCTACTGTAAGAGCGGTCACACTGTGGAGGTCTCTACTGTAAGAGCAGTCACACTGTGGAGGTCTGTACTGTAAGAGCGGTCACACTGTGGAGGTCTGTACTGTAAGAGCGGTCACACTGTGTAGGTCTCTACTGTAAGAGCGGCCACACTATGGAGGTCTCTACTGTAAGAGCGGTCACACTGCGGAGGTCTGTACCGTAAGAGCGGTCACACTGCAGAGGTCTGTACCGTAAGAGCGGTCACACTGTGGAGGTCTCTACTGTAAGAGCAGTCACACTGTGGAGGTCTGTACTGTAAGAGCGGTCACACTGTGGAGGTCTGTACTGTAAGAGCGGTCACACTGTGGAGGTCTGTACTGTAAGAGCGGTCACACTGTGGAGGTCTCTACTGTAAGAGCAGTCACACTGTGGAGGTCTGTACTGTAAGAGCGGTCACACTATGGAGGTCTCCACTGTAAGAGCGGTCACACTGTGGAGGTCTCTACTGTAAGAGCGGTCACACTATGGAGGTCTCCACTGTAAGAGCGGTCACACTGGCGGTCTCTACTGTAAGAGCGGTCACACTGTGGAGGTCTGTACTGTAAGAGCGGTCACACTGTGGAGGTCTCTACTGTAAGAGCGATCACACTGCGGAGGTCTGTACTGTAAGAGCGGTCACACTATGGAGGTCTCTACTGTAAGAGAGGTCACACTGTGGAGGTCTGTACTGTAAGAGTGGTCACACTGTGGAGGTCTCTACTGTAAGAGCATTCACACTGTGGAGGCCTTTACTGTAAGAGCGGTCACACTGCGGAGGTCTCTACTGTAAGAGCGGTCACACTGCGGAGGTCTCTACTGTAAGAGCGGTCACACTATGGAGGTCTCTACTGTAAGAGCGGTCACACTGTGGAGGTCTGTACTGTAAGAGCGGTCACACTATGGAGGTCTCTACTGTAAGAGCGGTCACACTGTGGAGGTCTGTACTGTAAGAGTGGTCACACTGTGGAGGTCTCTACTGTAAGAGCATTCACACTGTGGAGGCCTTTACTGTAAGAGCGGTCACACTGCGGAGGTCTCTACTGTAAGAGCGGTCACACTGCGGAGGTCTCTACTGTAAGAGCGGTCACACTATGGAGGTCTCTACTGTAAGAGCGGTCACACTGTGGAGGTCTGTACTGTAAGAGCGGTCACACTGTGGAGGTCTGTACTGTAAGAGCGGTCACACTATGGAGGTCTCTACTGTAAGAGCGGTCACACTGTGGAGGTCTCTACTGTAAGAGCGGTCACACTATGGAGGACTCTACTGTAAGAGCGGTCACACTGTGGAGGTCTCTACTGTAAGAGCGGTCACACTGCGGAGGTCTCAACTGTAAGAGCGGTCACACTATGGAGGTCTCTACTGTAAGAGCGGTCACACTGCGGAGGTCTCTACTGTAAGAGCGGTCACACTGTGGAGGTCTTTACTGTAAGAGCGGTCACACTATGGAGGTGTCTAATGTAAGAGAGGTCACACTGTGGAGTCTCTGCTGTAAGAGCGGTCACACTGTGGAGGTCTGTACTGGAAGAGCGGTCACACTGTGGAGGTGTCTACTGTAAGAGCGGTCACAGTATGGAGGTCTCTACTGTAAGAGCAGTCACACTATGGAGGTCTCTACTGTAAGAGCGGTCACACTGTGGAGGTCTGTACTGTAAGAGCGGTCACACTGTGGAGGTCTGTACTGTAAGAGCGGTCACACTGTGGAGGTCTGTACTGTAAGAGCAGTCACACTGTGGAGGTCTCTACTGTAAGAGCGGTCACACTATGGAGGTCTCTACTGTAAGAGCGGTCACACTGTGGAGGTCTGTACTGTAAGAGCGGTCACACTGTGGAGGTCTCTACTGTAAGAGCGGTCACACTGCGGAGGTCTCTACTGTAAGAGCGGTCACACTGTGGAGGTCTCTACTGTAAGAGCGGTCACACTATGGAGGTCTCTAGTGTAAGAGCTGTCACACTGCGGAGGTCTCTACTGTAAAAGCAGTCACACTATGGAGGTCTCTACTGTAAGAGCAGTCACACTATGGAGGTCTCTACTGTAAGAGAGGTCACACTGTGGAGGTCTCTACTGTAAGAGCAGTCACACTATGGAGGTCTCTACTGTAAGAGCGGTCACACTGTGGAGGTCTGTACTGTAAGAGCGGTCACACTATGGAGGTCTCTACTGTAAGAGCGGTCACACTGTGGAGGTCTGTACTGTAAGAGCGGTCACACTGTGGAGGTCTCTACTGTAAGAGCAGTCACACTATGGAGGTCTCTACTGTAAGAGCGGTCACACTGTGGGGGTCTCTACTGTAAGAGCGGTCACACTATGGAGGTCTGTACTGGAAGAGCGGTCACACTGTGGAGGTCTCTACTGTAAGAGCGGTCACACTATGGAGGTCTCTACTGTAAGAGCGGTCACACTGTGGAGGTTTGTACTGTAAGAGCGGTCACACTGTGGAGGTCTCTACTGTAAGAGCGGTCACACTGCGGAGGTCTCTACTGTAAGAGCGGTCACACTGTGGAGGTCTCTACTGTAAGAGCGGTCACACTATGGAGGTCTCTAGTGTAAGAGCGGTCACACTATGGAGGTCTCTACTGTAAAAGCAGTCACACTATGGAGGTCTCTACTGTAAGAGCAGTCACACTATGGAGGTCTCTACTGTAAGAGAGGTCACACTGTGGAGATCTCTACTGTAAGAGCAGTCACACTATGGAGGTCTCTTTTATACAGACTGTCACAATTAATTGAATTTGGTAAAAAATAAAAATCTGGAGCAGAACATTTAGTAAAAATTGTAAGTTACTGCAAGAAAACTGCAATATCAATGATATCTGATGGCACTCTCTCTGTCTCTTCCTCTCTCTGTCTCTTCCTCTCTCTGTCTCTTCCTCTCTCTGTCTCTTCCTCTCTCTTTCTCTTCCTCTCTCTGTCTCTTCCTTTCTCTGTCTCTTCCTCTCTCTTTCTCTTCCTCTCTCTGTCTCTTCCTCTCTCTGTATCTTCCTTTCTCTGTCTCTTCCTCTCTCTGTCTCTTCCTCTCTTTCCATCTCTTTTCTCCCCTTCTATCTTTCCCTGTTTCACCATCTTTCTCTGTCTCTCTTTCTCTTCTTCCATTTCTCTGTCTTTATCTCTTTCTCCCTCTCCCTTTTCCTCTCTCTCTCTCTCTTTTTCCCTCTCTCTCTATATCCCTCCCTCTGTCTCTCACTATATTTGTCCCTTTTTCATCCCTCTTTGCCTCCAACTCTCTCTTTTTCCATCTCTCTATTTCTCTGTCTCTCTCTGTTTCTCTTGTTCCATCTCTCTCTTTCTCCTATTCTCTTTCCCTCTCTCTTTTCCTCTCTCCCGCTCTCTTTCTGACCCTCGCTCTGTCCCTCTCTCTTCCCCTCTCTCCCTCTGGCCCTCTGTCTCTCTCTCTCTCCCTCTGTCTCTTTGTCCCTCTATCTCTGCCTCTGTCTCTCTGTCCCCCTTTTTCTCCCTCTGTCTCTCTCTTTCTCTCTCTTTCTCTGCCCCTGTCTCTCTCTCTCTCTTCCTATCTCTCTCTCTATATTCCTCTCTCTGCCCCTCTCTCTCTCTCTGTCTCTCTCTGTCTCTCTGTCTCTGTCTCTCTGCCCCTGTCCCTCTGCCCCTGTCTCTCTCCCTCTGTCTCTCTCCCTCCCTCTGTCTCTGCACTCCTCCCGGTCGCAGCCCCCTGGAGGGTGTACTGTGGACCCCAGATTGCGGCACTCACCGATTCCGCCGGACACCACGGAGGTCATGCAGCTGGTGTCTGTGGCGCTGCAGTTGGTCGCCGTCATGCAGTTGCTGTTGCTGCTCTCAGATGCGCACGTGTAACAGGTCAAGGAGTAAACTGCAAGAGACAAGCAGGACTGCATAAAGTATCCATGGAGGCTGGGAACTACAACCCCCAGCATGCTCTCTCAACCCTTGCAGAACCTGGAACAGGTGTGGCCCTTGGGGCCCTGCCAGGATGAAAAGGTTGCAATAAAAAGAATAGAGACACGTTCACAAGTCACATGATAGTTATATCTCTTTCTGGGAAAGCTGGGTGACAGTCGGTGACCCTGGCAGCTCCCCCAGGGGTCGTCACCCAGCTCCCCCAGGGGTCGTCACCCAGCTCCGCCAGGGGTCGTCACCCAGCTCCCCAGGGGTCGTCACCCAGCTCTGCCAGGGGTCGTCACCCAGCTCCCCAGGGGTCGTCACCCAGCTCTGCCAGGGGTCGTCACCCGGCTCTGCCAGGGGTCGTCACCCGGCTCTGCCAGGGGTCGTCACCCGGCTCTGCCAGGGGTCGTCACCCGGCTCTGCCAGGGGTCGTCACCCAGCTCCCCCAGGGGTCGTCACCCAGATCTGCCAGGGGTCGTCACCCAGCTCCCCCAGGGGTCGTCACCCAGATCTGCCAGGGGTCGTCACCCAGCTCCCCCAGGGGTCGTCACCCAGATCTGCCAGGGGTCGTCACCCAGCTCCCCCAGGGGTCGTCACCCAGATCTGCCAGGGGTCGTCACCCAGCTCCCCCAGGGGTCGTCACCCAGCTCCCCCAGGGGTCGTCACCCAGATCTGCCAGGGGTCGTCACCCAGCTCCCCCAGGGGTCGTCACCCAGATCTGCCAGGGGTCGTCACCCAGCTCCCCCAGGGGTCGTCACCCAGATCTGCCAGGGGTCGTCACCCAGCTCCCCCAGGGGTCGTCACCCAGATCTGCCAGGGGTCATCACCCAGCTCTTCCAGGGGTCATCACCCAGCTCTTCCAGGGGTCGTCACTAGTGATGAGCGGGAGGTGCCATATTCGATTTCGCGATATTTCGCGAATATTCGAGTGAATATTCGTTTTATATTCGTCGAAATCAAATATTCGCAATTATTCCAATGTCGCGAATAATTATGCGAATTATCTCCCCCTTTCCTTAGGCAATGTTCCTATGACTAATAAACTATGGCTATGCTATATGTGTGTGTATTTTACGAATATTCGTAATTTGCTCTAACGGCGTCTTATTTAATGATTGGAATATTCTAAAAGACGAATTTAGAGCAATGTTATGAATTTTCGTAAAATACACATATAGATTTTAACTTAGCTAACATGAAGCTATAATCCTTTTTTTTTGTCCTCAAAATTATTTTGCATCTTATGAACTTAACTTTAGTAAAATATGTACACTATTAAAAAAAATACCATTGCAGTATATTAGCTCAATTACAATCTATTATATGTGTATTTTACGAATATTCTTAATATTACTCTAAGGCCTCTTTCACACTACAGTTTTTTGCGTTCCGTATACGGTCCGTTTTTTGCGTTCCGTATACGGTCCGTATACGGAACCATTCATTTCAATGGTTCCGCAAAAAAACGGAATGTGTTCCGTATGCATTCCGTTTCCGTATTTCCGTTTTTCCGTTCCGTTGAAAAGATAGAACATGTCCTATATTTGGCCGAGAATCACAGTCCGTGGCTCCATTAAAGTCAATGGGGCCGCAAAAAAAACGGAACACATACGGAAATGCATCCGTATGTCTTCCGTATCCGTTCCGTTTTTTGCGGAACCATCAATTGAAAATGTTATGCCCAGCCCAATTTTTAATATGAAATTACTGTACACTGTATAGGCCATACGGAAAAACGGAACGGAACAACGGAACGGAAACGGAACCACAACGGAAGCAAAAAACGGAACAACGGATCCGTGAAAAACGGAACGCAAAACACTGAATGCAACATACTGTAGTGTGAAAGAGGCCTTACTCCGTCTTTTAGAATATTCGTAATATTGCTCTAACTTCGTCTTTTATGATCTTCGTAATATTCTAAAAGACGAAGTTAGAGCAATATTAAGAACATTTGCAAAAGACGAAATTGCGATGCGAGTAATATAACACGAAATAATCGCATGAAGATTTCGATTTAGCACTGCTATATTCCATATTCTAGCCTAGTGTGGAATATAGCAGTGCTAAGTTGAAATCTTCATGCGATTATTTCGTATTATATTACTCGCATCGCAATTTCAACTATTGCGAAATTTCGTAAAGTACACATATAGATTAGATTGTAATTTAGCTAATATGGAATATAGCAGTAAGTTGAAGACGCCACTGACTGGAGCAGCCAGGAAGCCAGGAATCCAAAGGACAGGTAAGAACAACTTTAGAGAAGTGGGAAAGAAAAAATTATAATAATAAAAAAAAAAAAACGAATATTCGAATTTGCGAATATATAGAACAATATTCTAAATATTCGCGAAATCTCGAAATTGCGATATTCGAGAAAAAAATTCGCAATTCGAATATTCGCGGCTCAACACTAGTCGTCACCCAGCTCTGCCAGGGGTCGTCACCCAGATCTGCCAGGGGTCGTCACCCAGCTCTGCCAGGGGTCGTCACCCAGATCTGCCAGGGGTCGTCACCCAGCTTGATGTAACTCTGTCTGATGTCACTTCCTCTTTAGATCAATATAAAAAAAAATACATAAAAAGCTATTTAAAAATGGCACGAAAAAGTGCAACACATGTGGACACTTGCAAGTTTTCAAGCAAAGTAAAAAAAAAAAAAATATCTGTGAGACAAAGACGCCAGAAAAGGAGACAAAAACACCAGACCTGGAGCACGTAGAGGTTGCAAATAAAAAAATTTTAAGTACCAGCGATCCAAAAAAACATCCACAAGTGAAGAAAAATAGCACAAAAAAAATGCATTTTTGAGTTGAATTTAGCATTCCCCATAGATTAGTAGCCGACATCTAAAGGTGACTTTTTTTTTGCCTAAATCACTGCAAAAAGCACCCATTAAAATACCCCAAAGAAGCTGCCCCTGACCCATTTCCCACAAAAAAATGCAAAAAAAACTCATGTAAAATAACACATCAAAAAATGAGGCCTCCTGCACACGAGCGCTTTTTTACTGGGCCTTTTGTAAAAAAAGCAAAATGGACAAGAATACGAAAAGTTCTATCATTTACAGCCCAGCTGCAGAAAATGCGGACAGCACACAGATTTTTGGCGGACGTGGCCGCGTGCACGAGGCCTTATATTTTGGGGGGTGCTATCTCCCCTTGCGAAGAGCATCTTAATCGGTGTAAGGAGATGTCATCATTGCCCCATCATGTAATGTAGTGACCCATGCAGGTCTGAACCTAGGACTCTGGACTCATAGAGTCTTAAAGGGGCCGCGCACTTACCTGCACCAGTGCAGAGAGCAGCGACCAGGAGGAGGCTTGTGTAGGCGGCCATGGCTGTGAGGCGGCGGAGGTTACAGGTAACTGCAGACACGTCTCAGCTGCTCCTTATATACGGTGTCCAGACCTGTAATTAGTGGTCAGTTTGCCGCAGCTTGTTGTGGTTACCCTATTGTAGTTGCCGTAGTAGCACAAGTCTGACTGGACACCAGTGACCACTGGGCTGTATTCACACAATAGGATGACACAGTGACGGGGGGCTGATGTACGAGGTGTCGGCACGTGATGTGTACAGTCCGCAGCCACAGGATGATGTCCGTCCGCTGTATCATGGAAATCGTCACATAAAGTTTACTTTGATTTCTATTTTGTTACAATGTTACAGTAATAATAGAACAATGTATCTATAGCATCGCCCGTGTCCTGACCGCCCTGCAGAGACCGGAGGGGGGGGGGACACTTTGGCCTCTCATTCGGTATTTTCCACTAGTTCTTTTTTTTTTTTTTTTTAAAACCAGGTGCGGCTCTAAACACAGAACAGGGGCAGATCTTCCCCTTATACCTTATGTCTGTGGAGGCTCCAATCCCGGTCCCGGCCCACAATCCCTGATGGAAATCACTGACCGAACACCGACGTGTGAATACGGCCCAAATGTGTTGAAATTAAATGTTTCAGAATGAAACCAGCCTAATATAAATTACTACGACTCTCATGATCTTGCACGCTGATTGCCATCTTCTGCTGCACATCGACTGTAGAATTGGGTGGCTCCACATCCTGTCAGAAAATATATTTCAGGGCTGGGATTTATACCATTTCTTACCCACCGCCACCTGGTGACCAATGAATTCATTTTCCCGTCAGCCTTGTTGTCTCAGACGTTGGCTGGTGCACGAATTGCTGATATGCTCATTTACACACATATTCCCCTTTTTTGCAGAAGAACATCTAGAAGTGTTTTTTTTTACCGCTGTGCAATTAAAGGGCATCTGTCAGCAGATTTGTACCTATGACACTGGCTGACCTGTTACATGTGCGCTTGGCAGCTGAAAGAATCCATGCCGGTCCCACGTTCACACGTGTCCGCATTAACGAGAAAATCAAAGCCTTAATACATGCAAATGAGCCTCTAGGAGCAACGGGGGCGCCTTCACCACTCCCAGAGACTCAGCTCCCTCCCCGACCCCCGCTCCCCCCGCCCTCCGACCGACAGGGCTAAGCAGTGTAAACATGATCACGCCTGGCCCTGACTACTGCCAAAGTCAATCAAAGTGCAGAGGGTGCAGCAGCCGCAGAGAGAGCAGAGCCCCCAGGTGCAATGGCAACACCCCCGTCGCTCCTAGAGGCCAACCCGCACACATGAAAACATCACTTTTCTCAGCAATGCGGGCACACATGAACACGGGACCAACACAGACGCCCCCAGCTGCCAAGCGCACATGCAATATTAGGTTTCTGTACACTTATAGAGAGACAGCAGGTAGAGAAGGTGAAGAAGGTGCCACTTTCCTGGTCTAAGATATATTACAATTAATGGGGTTGTGCCAAATTTTAAAGTTATGCTAATGATATTCACCGGAGTTTTTTTTTTTTTTATTGATATACAAAAGATTAATTTACATAATACATTACTAATAAATCATTCCCCATATCCTGGGGGACAGAGGAACTACAATGTTAAGTTTGTGAGCCAAATTGGTTTGAACCGATCTCCAATAGCTGCTCAACATTGGGCAATCCCAAAACAGATGTAAGTGATCTGCCTCGGTGTTGCCGCATCGTGGGCAGTCAGAGGAGGCTCTGTATCCTCTCCTATATAGCCACTTGGGTGTCACATATATTTTGTGAAGAATATTGAATTGTACAACAATGTGATTGAAGTTATGTGAAACTAATTTTAGACTTTCCCCTATGTTATCCCAATCTAGAGGACCCACCTCTGAAAGTAAAGAAGACCAGGATCTTTGTCCTGGAGAAAAAACACCCCAAAAATTTTTTTTCATTAAATGTCTATAGCAATGTGATATTTTTATTCTCGTGGCTGTTTTTTTACTGATTAAATCGTGTAAAAGTTCAGGAGTATCTATAAAAAAAAGATGACTATTCAAAGTGCTAGAAAGTGCCGACCTCAATTGAAAATATGCGTACCAAGCTACCTCACCCAGATTTGCCCTTTGCCTTAGCTCGATCAGGGGCGAAATTTGTCCGCCATTGACCACCTGATGTAGGTACTGAACGTTCTTAGTCCTCCAGTACTGGCAGCAGCTCAAGTCCCCTAGGTTCAAGATCTTTGAGTTATGCCATAATGGGGTGCAAACAAGTGATGCCTTAACTCCACACCAGCTTCTTATAACCAGCCAAGTCCTTATAGCCATTCTGCAAAAAAGTGTGTACCCAATCTGTATATTTGATAGGTAGTCAGACTCCAGTACTGAAAAGAAATCTGAAAGACCTGAGTCTTTCACCATTTTATTGCAGAAATGGCTATTTTCCCAGTCATTAAAAAAGCAAAGTTGAGAGGCCACAAAATAACCCTTAAAGTAAGGGAGGTTAAGACCTCCCTGATTATAAGGCATAGAAAAATACAGTGCCTTCAGTCTGACCCGCTTCCTCCCCCACAGTAGATCGTTGAGCATCCGCTCTATAAGTCTAAAATATTTGTCCGCGATCCATACAGGTGAGTTACGCAGGACATACAGAACCTGGGGCAGCACTACCATTTTTATTAGAGAAATTCTGTCCGCCCTTGCAGGCAGAATTTTTTGCCATATCTTAATTTTGGCCCTCAGCTTTGACAACAGGGGAATTAAATTGAGTTGTAGATATTCCTGAGGTTTAGCAGAAACTGAAATCCCCAGGTACTTTATAAAACCAGAAGTTGTTAACTGGTTATCCCAGTCACCTCGCAACTCATCTATGGGGAGGAGAACGGTCTTCTCCCAATTAATCTCCAAACCCGATGGAGCGGAGAAAGCGCCAACCAAATCCATTATGCGAGGGAGGGTGGTTTCTGTTTGGTGAACAAAGACCAAGATGTCATCTGCATAAAGGGATACGCGATCCTGTCTCCCCATTATGCCAAAGCCGGACACCTGCAGATCCTGCCTTATGCTAGCTGCTAAGGGTTCAATATAGATATTGAACAAGAGGGGAGAAAGAGGACAGCCTTGACGGGTGCCTCTTCCCAAGGAGAAGCTCTCTGTAATCGTATCATTGATCCTGATCCTGGCAACTGGACAGCTATATAATAGCTGAACCATCGCCATGAATCTGGGGCCAAAGCCCATTTTTTTCATCACCTCCCAAAGGAAGATCCACTCCACCCTGTCGAAGGCTTTAGTAGCATCCAGCGACAGGATGAAGCGGGTACCACACCCCGGAGACTGAATATTCATAAATAATCTATGTAAATTATAATGTGTGCCCCTTCCTGGCATAAAGCCATTCTGGTCTGGATGGATAATAGTAGGTATAACCCGAGAGAGCCTCCTGGCCAGAACTTTTGATAGTAACTTAACGTCAGTGTTTAGTAAGGAGATTGGTCTATAGGAGCTCAATTCTATCGGGTCCTTATCCTTTTTAGGAATCAAAACAATGAGGGCCTCCATCATAGAGCATGGCAAGTCCCCTCCCTTCATTGCATGAGAGAAAACCTCTAGCATCTGAGGGAGAATCACTTCACCATTCCTACGATAGAATTCGTATGGGAGGCCATCTAGGCCTGGCGATGAGTTCCCCGAGACAGACCCCAGAGCCTCCTGCAGCTCCGGCAGAGACAACTCCTCCTCTAAACATTCCATTTGGGCTGTACTTAAAGTCGGCAATGGAATCCCATCCAAAAACCGCATCGCCTGGTCAGATGACAGGCCAGGAGAGGATCTATAAAGCTGGGCAAAGTACTGCAGAAAAGTATCCGCAATCCCCTCTGGCTCTACTATAATTTCCCCCTCTGGGTTGCGAATCGAAAGAATAGGTTTATTTTTCTTATCATGTTGTGTGATTATTCTGGCCAGGAGCTTACCGGGGCGTCCCGACTCCGAAAAATACTTTAACCCCTTGAAAAATATTCTATGATTTGCTTTCTCGATTAAATATTTCTCAAGGGAGCAGCTCGCTTTCTGCATTTCTTCCCTGTGGTATTCAGTAGGATGACTCGTGTATCGCTCAGTTGTAAGTGCAGCAATCTTAGCCAGTTCTTCCTCCTCTTCCTTAAATGTTCTCTTTGCTGCAGCAATCTCGCTTATAAAGACCCCTCTCAAATATGCTTTCAAAGCATCCCATACTATATTGATGTTGGCAGAGGGGAGGTTCACCTCCCAAAAGGAGGAGATCAGTATTTTAATAGACTGATAGTTATCCAAAATGGTGAGCCAATATGGATTCAGCTTGAATCCTAGCCCCCTCTTGTCCTTATTCTCCCTAGTGCATACCTCAATTAGTACTGGTGAGTGGTCCGAGACTGTTCTTACTCCATATTGCATTTTCCGGATATTGATCAGTCTCATTAGTAAATGCTAGGTCAATCCTAGACATTGCTCTACCTCCCCTAGAGACACAGGAGTATATTTTCTTTCCTCCGCCAAGATATTCCCATATATCCACCACTCCAGCCTCCAGACAAAACTGAGGCAGCGGCGAATTGCACGGATTCCTCCCCGATTCTGCATCTAATGTAAATCTGTCTCTTTTGGGGTCCATGACCGCATTGAAGTCCCCCATCAAAACTAATCGGCATTCTGGTCTCTTTTCAAGAAAAAACAATAGCTGGATTAGTGGATACATCGAGAATGGCGGAGGTATATAGAAGAAAGCAAGAACATAACTGCAGCCATGCAGCTTGCCATACAGAAATATAAATCTGCCCTGATCATCTATATAAGATTCTATCAGGGTAAAATCTACAGAATTATGGATCAGAACTGAAACGCCCCTAGAGGATCCACTAAAGGTGGAATGATAGGCTTGAGAGTACCATCCCATTGTTAAACGGGACACGGTTTCTTTAGTAAGATGGGTTTCTACTATGCAGATAATTGCTGGAAGATATCTTTTTAGTGCATCCATTATAGCTTGCCTTTTGACCCTTTCCCCGAGCCCTCTGACATTCCATGCTACAATTCTAGTAGCCATCGCTCACAAAAAAGAGAAAAAAAAAACAAACAAAAAAAAACCCGACCTGCAAGGTGAGTTCCCTCTCCCTACTCCCTCCCATCCCCCCCTCTCCGTTGATCCGCCCGAGCTGGTCAGCGAATCTCTAACCTCTGGCCGTTCTCCCCCTCCCTAGCCTTACCCCCCCTCCATCATAATATTGCAGAGTATAATATCATAGACCCATTTGCTCCATCCACTCTAGCACTTGTTGTGGTCTTTCAAAGAATTGTGAAATCCCGTTATGGATCACTCTTAGTTTTGCTGGATACTGTAGAGAGTATTTAATGTCCTTAGACGCCAGACGTTTCTTCATCTCTATAAAATTTCTTCTCTTTTCCTGAGTCTATCGAGCAAAGTCAGGAAAAAAGAGCAATTTGGTACCCTGATATTCAATAGGTGTACATTCTCTTGCTCTTCTCAGTATCATATCTCTATCAACAGACAATAGTAATTTCATTAAGACTGCCCGCGGCGGCCTCCCTGGAGTAGGTTTCCCTCCTGGGATTCGATGAGCTCTTTCTATCTGAAACATAGGGGAGAAATAGTCGCTCCCAAGGTTATTGAAGACCACTTCTTTGAGTTGTTCCTCTAGCTGTCGACCTTCGGCTCCTTCTGGGAAGCCAATTATACGAACGTTGTTTCGCCTGGACCTATTTTCAAGGTCCTCCATCTTATTTTGTAATAATTGATTTTCTGAGGCGAGAAGAGCGGTTTTAGACTTTAGCGTATTTATGTCAGTTTGCAATGAGTCGACTATTTTTTCAACGTTGAAGACTCGGTCACGGATTTTTACCAGATCCTCTCTTATTAAAGTAATATCGCTCTGTACTGAGCCCAGTTGAGTAGACATCCCTTGCACTAGGGTACCATTATTTTCCACAGCACAGAGAATTTTATTAAGTACTGCGGGATCATATTCAACTCTCAATTGTGCAGAGAGACTTTCCTCTACCGCCTCCTGACCTGTCTCTGCTGATCCGTCATCGGATAGTTCATCAGTTTGGGGAGGCTTAACGGATTTCTTCAATTTAGAAGAGAGTTTCGTTTTAACTGAATTATTTTCATTTGAGGGGGGCGGTTTTAAGAACTTGTCAATTTTGTTATCTGGGGTCTTAGATCCAGACTTTGTTACAGAAAGGTCCACTGACCGTCGTTTTGGGGCCATTTTTCTCCCCCTTTTTTTTTCCCTTTTTTTCCTTCCTGCTTTCCTCTCCCTCTCCCTTTTACTTTTTTTTTTCCCCCTTTCCACTTCAATAAAGCAGAAAGGTTAATCAGTGATGGCAAAGGAAAAGAAGGGTAAAATCATATATAACGGTGGTCTCGCGTATCCGATACGCCCACAATCCCAACGCACATCACCAGCCAAGCAGGAATATTTTTTTTCAGGCCCACAGAATGGGAGGACAAATAGGCCTCGCTAATCACCCAAGCAGAGAGTAGTCCAGTTGGCGACCCCTCCCTCTCCTCCTGCCCTTTTATTTTTATTTCTTTTTTTTTCCTTTTTTTTTCCCCCTTTTCTTTATCTCTCTTTCTGTTCTTTTCCCCCTCTTTTTTTTTTTTTTTTCCTTACCCTTTCTCCTTTCTCTTATCCTCTCCCCTTTTCCCGGTTCTTTCTCTTTCTTTACTTTATCTTTGTTTTGTTTTGTTTTTTTTGGTTTTTTGTTTTTTTCTTTTCCTCTTTCCTTTTCACAACACAGAAAAAACCAACAATAAAGAAAGTCAAGGGAGCAATGTTCTCACATATCCGGAGGAGCCTCGGTCCCGGTGCACACACGTCACGATGCAGTGGATCAGAGCCGGAGAGAAAGGAGACAGGAGCTCTCACTAAGCCCCAGAAAGGCAAGCAGTCCAGGTATCGGGCAGATCGAGGAGGCAACAGGCCAAAAAAAAAAACTGCCGCACATCAGCAAGAGCGAAGCAGCAGGCAGAACAGCCAGACCCCAGACCAAGGCATAGGAGGAAACCAACGAGGGAAGAAGGCAGGAGGTCTCCGGAGCAGCGAGACAGCCGAACCAGGAGAAGAGGAGCCAGCACCGAACGAAGAGCAGGCAATCCCGGACCAGACGATCAGGAAGCAAGCACCCACGATCCGCCAGCGAGTAGGACCAGGAACCAAGCCAGGAGCCAAGCCAGGTGTAACGCGGCTTCAAACTCTCAGTTCGTCGGGTTGTTTCGGGTTTTCAAGCTCAGCTGTGCGGCGCGACGCTAGTTGTTCGGCGTCAGCTGTTAGGATCGAGCCGGAGCAGATGTAGAGCGTGGAGGGAGGAGGCCAGCGGGGGGGAGATCGAGACGCGATGCAATCACGTCATCACGCCATGATTTTCCACTAGTTCTGTGCGCGTCTCCTGATCCCCCCGAGCACTGACTCCTCCAGAGGACACGTTCATGTGTTTGCACGGCGGCTTTAGTCCGGCCGATCATCGGTATATTAGCCGGGTTGTGGCCGGATCTCCACCACTCCCCATTATGGTTAAGACATTCAGGCAGCGTCCGACAATGCTGGGTCCACAAGCTCCAGCAGGCGGTACCGGATCTCTGAACGCTAGTGTGAAACTAAAAATACTGACCAAAGCCTTCCGGCTTGTTCTCTAGACTCCTCCATGAACCTTCTGACTCCTCTAGAGGCCTCCTGACAACTTTATATACCTTCTGAGTCTGACATGACACCTGACTTACTTCTCTAGAGTCTTCCTGACACTAACTCAACCCTCCAAAGTCCTCCTGACACCCAATGACTCCTCCATAGATCGCCTGACACCCTCTGACTCTTCATGACTGCTCTATAGTCCTCCTGACAGCCCCTCGACTACTCCACCTTTTTGATACCATCGACTGATAAGGATGATGGTGGTGATGATGAGGGCAGGCTTGGACTGGGCCACAGGGGAGCAGGTGTATCCCCTAGTAAGCCCCTCAGGCGGAGTGGCCCTTCAGCCCCCACCCAGAGCACGAGTGGTGTGTGGCACATTACATTCTACCCTACATACAGACAGGCAGCAGACGGACTCGGCATCCATATTATAAACAGGTAGATTATACACAGTCGAGTCCCATTATCATGACCACCAGATAATATCCACAGTGACCGCCGTGTACAGCACAGACAGCAGCTAGACGGCCCGGAGTGACTCCATAAGGTCCTGGTCGGTTGTCACAGGTTTTTGGAGCCATGCTGACTGGAGTGCATCCCACAGCTGCTGACTCAGCAAAGAAGACAACCCTCTACCAATCAGGGGAGTCCAATCCAGATACTGCCTGGAAAATGTAAAGCCTTTTCTGCCGACACAAGGTCATTATCAGAGGAGCAGTGACCGTCCGTCTGCTCCGGAACCCAATACCCGGTATAGGGTTCTCTGAAGCCCCTGGTTAATTTTGGAGGTGAGCTGCTCCACTGTGGTTTGTCGTCCACTCTTGTGCATCTTCGTAGCCAACATTCACCTCACATCAGTGGCACGTGGTACTCCTGCTCCGCAGTTTCCACATCACTTATTAGCAATGGCGCCATTTGTCCACTCATCATACACTGCACTACAATGGCAGTTTCAGAAATACCGCCAGCTGGGGCCCGGAAATCAATAATTATCCCTTTCACTTATGACCGCAACAAGGGATATCTGTGCAGACAGCCTATCACATACAGTATATACCCACCGAGGGATATGTGTGCAGACAGCCTATCACATACAGTATTTACCCACCGAGGGATATGTGTGCAGACAGCCTATCACACCCCTTACAGTATATACCCACCGAGGGATATGTGTGCAGACAGCCTATCACACACCTTATATACCCACCGAGGGATATGTGTGCAGACAGGCTATCACACCCCTTATATACCCACCGAGGGATATGTGTGCAGACAGGCTATCACACCCCTTATATACCCACCGAGGGATATGTGTGCAGACAGGCTATCACACCCCTTATATACCCACCGAGGGATATGTGTGCAGACAGGCTATCACACCCCTTACAGTATATACCCACCGAGGGATATGTGTGCAGACAGCCTATCACACACCTTATATACCCACCGAGGGATATGTGTGCAGACAGGCTATCACACCCCTTATATACCCACCGAGGGATATGTGTGCAGACAGGCTATCACACCCCTTATATACCCCCAGAGGGATATGTGTGCAGACAGCCTATCACACCTTATATACCCACCGAGGGATATGTGTGCAGACAGGCTATCACACCCCTTATATACCCACGAGGGATATGTGTGCAGACAGGCTATCACACCCCTTATATACCCACCGAGGGATATGTTTGCAGACAGGCTATCACACCCCTTATATACCCACCGAGGGATATGTGTGCAGAAACAGTCCGAGGCAAGGACTAGGCAGCAGGCTACTGACGGGGCCCCCAGGACAGAAATAACTAATATTGTAACTTAAGGAGCCACTGTATTTGCAAGCAGCTGTACACTGGCCCCAAGAATACATTTCACTGGTGGGCCCTAGGTACCCCACTCTGACACTAGATGACAGTAATGGTGGTGGTGCTGATGACAGTGGTGGTGATAATAATGGTGGTGGTAATAATGGTGGTAGTCATCATGGTGGTGGTAATAATGGTGGTGGTGGTCATCACAATGGTGATATCAAGCACTACTTGTCCTAATTCTTTGATGAGATCAGGAGTTTCTATGTGATCAGTGATGTATACAACGTCCTGCTCATTCTCCGAGCTCAGTAACACCACAGTAACCGGTGACAGGAGCGGCTGAGCTGCGTACCTGCTCCATCCATCATGTGTCTTATCGGTAGCTTGTCACCGGCTTCTCTCCTCTGCAATCTCCTTAGATGTTTTCTCTGCTTGATGCCAATGATGTGACCCTTCTCTAACAGACTAACATCTTCTCCACGACCTTGAGATGTGTCTTTCGACATGGTTGTTTAAGAAATGAGAAGCAACTCATTGCACCAGTCGGGGTTAAATAACTTGTTGCAGCTGAAAGATAATCGCCCAATAGGAGGCTCAGAACTACATCGGGATAGACACTCTAGATAAAATGTTAGATAAATAGTCAAATAGGTAGATAGTTAGATATGTAGATAGATAGATAGATAGATAGATAGATAGATAGATAGATAGATAGATATGAGATAGATAGATAAATTGATAGATAAATAGATATGTGATAGTGGCAAGATAGACGGTTAGATAGAAAGATAAATAGATGTTTGATAGAAAGATAAATAGATAGATTGATAGAAGGATAGAAAGATTGATAGATATACGGATAAATTGAGCATTTTAACATTTTTACAGCATATTGTACAACACTTTGAAATTTTGAATTGTGTAAACATTTCAAATGAATACAACTTTGCAACATTGTTGTGTGTAATGACAGAGTGGTGGGGTTTGTCTGTCTATATTGGCGCCGCTATACGGATAAAATGACCATATATAGATAAATGGATAAATTGTTAGATATCTGGATAGCTAGAAAAATTGATAGAAAGATAGATAGAAAGACAGATCAATGGATAAATTGTTAGATAAATGGATAGATTGATAGGAAAATAGAAAGAACGATTGGAAGTTAGATAGATATTAGAAGCTAGATAAATAGATAGCTAAATAGATAGAAAGACATATAGATAATAGATAGAAAGATGGATAGATAATAGATAGAAAGACAGTTAGCTATGTAGATAGATAAAAAGATGTTTGGTAGAAATGTAAATAAATGTTTGATAGATAGCCCTGTTATAGTAGCTAGATGGTTAGAAATAGATAGATAGATAGATAGATAGATAGATAGATAGATAAATGGATAAATTGTTAGATAAATGGATAGATTGATAGGGAAAACAGATCGAAAGACAGCCAGTTAGATAGATAGAAAGATACATTTGTTAGATAAATGGATAGATAGATAGAAAGATAGATACTAGATAGAAAGAAAGATAGAAAGACAGCCAGATAGATAGATAAATAGATGTTTGATAGATAGAAATGTAAATAGATAGATGTTTGATAGATAGCCCTGTTACAGTAGCTAGATGGTTAGAAATAGATAGAAGGATAGATAGATAAATGGATAAATTGTTATATAGATTGATAGGTATATAGATAGATAAAATATTTATCTATTGAAACGTTAGATTGGGATAGATAGATATACGGATAAAATGATCATTTTTACATTTTTACAGCATATTGTACAACATTTTTGAAATTTTGTATTGTGTAAACATTTCAAATTGTGTATTGACAGAGTGGTGGGGTTTGTCTGTCTATATTGGCACAGATATACGGATAAATTGATCATAGATAGATAAATGGATAAATTGTTAGATAGCTGGATAGATAGAAAGATAGATAGAAAGACAGATCAATGGATAAATTGTTAGATAAATGGATAGATTGATAGGAAAATAGATAGAAAGATTAGAAGCTAGATAAATAGATAGAAAGATTAGAAGCTAGATAAATAGATAGAAAGACATATAGATAATAGATAGAAAGATAGATAGATAATAGATAGAAAGACCGACAGATAGGTAGAAAGATAAATAGATGTTTGATAGAAATGTAAATAAATGTTTGATAGCTAGCCATGTTATAGTAGCTAGATGGTTAGAAATAGATAGATAGATATATAGATAGATAGATAAATGGATAAACTTTTAGAAAAATTGATAGATTGATAGGGAAAACAGATCGAAAGACAGCCAGTTAGATAGATAGAAAGATACATTTGTTAGATAGATAGATAGATAGATAGATAGATAGATAGATAGATAGGAGATAGATAGATATGAGATAGATAGATAGATAGATAGATATGAGATAGATAGATAGATAGAGACAGTTGTCTGGATAAAAATGGATTGATAGATAAAATGGATAGATAGAAATAGCTAGAAAGATAGATAGATAGATAATTGTTAGATAGAAGGATAGATAGGTAGATAAATTGATAGATAGACTTTAGATAGATCATAGATGAAGTATATGGCTGTATAGATACATAGATATATAGATAGATAAATGTAAAGATAGACTATAGATAGGTATATAGAAATATAGATAATTGATAGATAGATGGAAAAATAGACTATAGATAAGTAGATAGATAGACTATAGATAGGTAGCTAGAAAGATAGATAGAATTTCGATAGATGGGTATATGGATGTATACAGGGAGTGCAGAATTATTAGGCAAGTTGTATTTTTGAGGATTAATTTTATTATTGAACAACAACCATGTTCTCAATGAACCCAAAAAACTCATTAATATCAAAGCTGAATATTTTTGGAAGTAGTTTTTAGTTTGTTTTTAGTTTTAGCTATTTTAGGGGGATATCTGTGTGTGTGGGTGACTATTACTGTGCATAATTATTAGGCAACTTAACAAAAAACAAATATATACCCATTTCAATTATTTATTTTTACCAGTGAAACCAATATAACATCTCAACATTCACAAATATACATTTCTGACATTCAAAAACAAAACAAAAACAAATCAGTGACCAATATAGCCACCTTTCTTTGCAAGGACACTCAAAAGCCTGCCATCCATGGATTCTGTCAGTGTTTTGATCTGTTCACCATCAACATTGCGTGCAGCAGCAACCACAGCCTCCCAGACACTGTTCAGAGAGGTGGACTGTTTTCCCTCCTTGTAAATCTCACATTTGATGATGGACCACAGGTTCTCAATGGGGTTCAGATCAGGTGAACAAGGAGGCCATGTCATTAGATTTTCTTCTTTTATACCCTTTCTTGCCAGCCACGCTGTGGAGTACTTGGACGCGTGTGATGGAGCATTGTCCTGCATGAAAATCATGTTTTTCTTGAAGGATGCAGACTTCTTCCTGTACCATTGCTTGAAGAAGGTGTCTTCCAGAAACTGGCAGTCGGACTGGGAGTTGAGCTTGACTCCATCCTCAACCTGAAAAGGCCCCACAAGCTCATCTTTGATGATACCAGCCCAAACCAGTACTCCACCTCCACCTTGCTGGCGTCTGAGTCGGACTGGAGCTCTCTGCCCTTTACCAATCCAGCCACGGGCCCATCAAGACTCACTCTCATTTCATCAGTCCATAAAACCTTAGAGAAATCAGTCTTGAGATATTTCTTGGCCCAGTCTTGACATTTCAGCTTGTGTGTCTTGTTCAGTGGTGGTCGTCTTTCAGCCTTTCTTACCGTGGCCATGTCTCTGAGTATTGCACACCTTGTGCTTTTGGGCACTCCAGTGATGTTGCAGCTCTGAAATATGGCCAAACTGGTGGCAAGTGGCATCTTGGCAGCTGCACGCTTGACTTTTCTCAGTTCATGGGCAGTTATTTTGCGCCTTGGTTTTTCCACACGCTTCTTGCGACCCTGTTGACTATTTTGAATGAAACGCTTGATTGTTCGATGATCGCGCTTCAGAAGCTTTGCAATTTTAAGAGTGCTGCATCCCTCTGCAAGATATCTCACTATTTGTGACTTTTCTGAGCCTGTCAAGTCCTTCTTTTGACACATTTTGCCAAAGGAAAGGAAGTTGCCTAATAATTATGCACACCTGATATAGGGTGTTGATGTCATTAGACCACACCCCTTCTCATTACAGAGATGCACATCACCTAATATGCTTAATTGGTAGTAGGCTTTCGAGCCTATACAGCTTGGAGTAAGACAACATGCAGAAAGAGGATGATGTGGTCAAAATACTCATTTGCCTAATAATTCTGCACGTAGTGTATTATACATAGGTAATAGATAGTTGGATAGATAAATGGATAGATAGATAGATAGATAGTTGTCTGGATAAAATCGGATTGATAGATAAAATGGATAGATAGAAATAGCTAGAAAGATAGACTATAGCTAGGTAGCTAGAAAGATAGATAGATAATTGTTAGATAGAAGGATAGATAGGTAAATAAATTGATAGATAGACTTTAGATAGATGGGTATATGGCTGTATCGATCCATAGATAGATAGATAAATGGAAAGATAGATAGATAACAGATAGATGTAAAGATAGACTATAGATAGGTATATAGAAATATAGATAATTGATAGATAGATGGAAAAATAGACTAAAGATAAGTAGATAGATAGAAAACAGATAGATGGATAGATAGACTATAGATAGGTAGCTAGAAATATAGATAGATAATTGTTAGATAGAAGGATAGATAGGTAGATAAATTGATAGATAGACTTTAGATAGATGGGGTATATGGCTGTATAGATACATGGAAAGATAGACAGCAGATAGATGTAAACATAGACTATAGATAGGTAGATAGAAATATAGATAATTGATAGACAGAAATATAGATAATTGATAGATAGAAATATAGATAATAGATAGATAGATGGAAAAATAGACTATAGATAAGTAGATAGATAGAAAACAGATAGATAGACTATAGATAGGGATTGATAGATAAAATGGATAGATAGAAATAGCTAGAAAGATAGACTATAGCTAGGTCGATAGAAAGTTAGATAGATAATTGTTAGATAGAAGGATAGGTAGATAAATTGATAGATAGACTTTAGATAGATGGGGTATATGGCTGTATAGATACATCGATAGATAACACATAGCTGGATATAGATAGATAGTTGGATAGCCCTATGCATGTACGTATACGTATCTCTGTGCTAACCATACACAGACTGTGTCCTGTTTTATATATACGGGTCCTGTTGTAAAACACATGTTGCAACTATTAGCACATTCATTAGTTCATGTCTCTCTTATTTATTTATTTATATATACAGACGTGGACAAAATTGTTGGTACCCTTTGGTCAATGAAAGAAAAAGTCACAATGGTCACAGAAATAACTTTAATCTGACAAAAGTAATAATAAATTAAAATTCTATAAATGTTAACCAATGAAAGTCAGACATTGTTTTTCAACCATGCTTCAACAGAATTATGTAAAAAAATAAACTCATGAAACAGGCATGGACAAAAATGATGGTACCCCTAGAAAACACAGAACATAATGTGACCAAAGGGACATGTTAATTCAAGGTGTGTCCACTAATTAGCATCACAGGTGTCTACAACCTTGTAATCAGCCATTGGGCCTATATATATGGCTCCAGGTAATCACTGTGTTGTTTGGTGATATGGTGTGTACCACACTCGACATGGACCAGAGGAAGCAAAGGAAAGAGCTGTCTCAAGAGATCAGAAAGAAAATTATAGACAAGCATGTTAAAGGTAAAGGCTATAAGACCATCTCCAAGCAACTAGATGTTCCTGTGAGTACAGTTGCACATATTATTCATAAGTTTAAGATCCATGGGACTGTAGCCAACCTCCCTGGACGTGGCCGCAGGAGGAAAATTGATGACAAATCTAAGAGACGGATAATCCGAATGGTAACAAAAGAGCCTAGAAAGACTTCTAAAGAGATTCAAGGTGAACTTCATGCTCAAGGAACATCAGTGTCAGATCGCACCATCCGTCGTTGTTTGAGCCAAAGTGGACTACATGGGAGACGACCAAGGAGGACACCATTGTTGAAAACGAATCATAAAAAAGCAAGACTGGAATATGCCAAACTACATGTTGACAAGCCACAAAGCTTCTGGGAGAATGTCCTGTGGACAGATGAGACAAAAATCGAAGTTTTTGCCAAGGCACATCAGCTGTATGTTCACAGACGAAAAAATGAAGCATATCAAGAAAAGAACACTGTCCCTACTGTGAAACATGGAGGAGGCTCTGTTATGTTCTGGGGCTGCTTTGCTGCGTCTGGCACAGGGTGTCTTGAATCTGTGCAGGGTACAATGAAATCTCAAGACTATCAAGGAATTCTAGAGAGAAATGTACTAGCCAGTGTCAGAAAGCTTGGTCTCAGTCGCAGGTCATGGGTCTTGCAACAGGACAATGACCCAAAACACACCGCTAAAAACACCCAAGAATGGCTAAGAGGAAAAAATTGGACTATTCTAAAGTGGCCTTCTATGAGCCCTGACCTCAATCCTATTGAGCATCTTTGGAAGGAGCTGAAACATGCAGTCTGGAAAAGGCACCCTTCAAACCGGACACAACTGGAGCAGTTTGCTCATGAGGAGTGGGCCAAAATACCTGCTGAGAGGTGCAGATTAGAGTTGAGCGAACACCTGGATGTTCGGGTTCGAGAAGTTCGGCCGAACATCCCGGAAATGTTCGGGTTCGGGATCCGAACCCGATCCGAACTTCGTCCCGAACCCGAACCCCATTGAAGTCAATGGGGACCCGAACTTTTCGGCACTAAAAAGGCTGTAAAACAGCCCAGGAAAGAGCTAGAGGGCTGCAAAAGGCAGCAACATGTAGGTAAATCCCCTGCAAACAAATGTGGATAGGGAAATGAATTAAAATAAAAATTAAATAAATAAAAATTAACCAAAATCAATTGGAGAGAGGTTCCATAGCAGAGAATCTGGCTTCCCGTCACCCACCACTGGAACAGTCCATTCTCAGATATTTAGGCCCCGGCACCCAGGCAGAGGAGAGAGGTCCCGTAACAGACAATCTGGCTTCATGTCAGCAGAGAATCAGTCTGCATGTCATAGCAGAGAATCAGGCTTCACGTCACCCACCACTGCAACAGTCCATTGTCATAAATTTAGGCCCAGCACTAGTGTTGAGCGGCATGTCCCATATTCGAATTCGCGAAATTTTGTGAATATTCGAAAGAATATTCGTAAAATATTCGCGATTATTCAAATTCGTTATTATTTCGCATATGCGATAATTCGAATTATCGCATAATACATATGCTATGCAAAATTCACATGTGCGCTAATGAAATCGCCTTACGAAGATTCGCAACTCAATTCAATCACTAATGTATGAATGCAATGCCCTTTGCCTCTGTTCTGGGACAAGTGTAGATATTCGCATGTGCGCTAATAAAATCGCCTTACGAAGATTCGCAACTCAATTCACTAATGTATGAATGCAAAGCCCTTTGCCTCTGTTCTGGGACGTGCCGATATTCGCATGTGCGCTAATAAAATCGCCTTACGAAGATTCGCGCCTCAATCACTTTCTAGGCAATGTGAGTAAGATCTGAGCTGTTGGACCTTTGGGAAACAATCAATTATATGTGTACTGTAATTTTGTGGGGGGGGGGGGGGGAAACAAAAAACGAATATTCGTTTTTACGAATATATAGCACTATATTCGAAATATTCGCGAAATCGCGAAGTTGCGATATTCGCGAAAAAAATTTGCTTTTCGAATATTCGCGCTCAACACTACCCAGCACCCAGGCAGAGGAGAGAGGTCCCGTAACAGAGAATCTGGCTTCATGTCAGCAGAGAATCAGTCTTCATATCATAGCAGAGAATCAGGCTTCACGTCACCCACCACTGTAAGAGTCAATTTTCATAAATTTAGGCCCAGAACCCAGGCAGAGGAGAAAGGTCCCGTAACAGACAATCTGGCTTCATGTCAGCAGAGAATCAGTCTTCATATCATAGCAGAGAATCAGGCTTCACGTCACCCACCACTGCAACAGTCAATTGTCATAAATTTAGGCCCAGCACCCAGGCAGAGGAGAGAGCTCCCGTAACAGAGGATCTGGCTTCATGTCAGCAGAGAATCAGTCTGCATGTCATAGCAGAGAATGAGGCTTCACGTCACCCACCACTGCAACAGTCAATTGTCATAAATTTAGGCCCAGCACCCAGGCAGAGGAGAGAGCTCCCGTAACAGAGGATCTGGCTTCATGTCAGCAGAGAATCAGTCTGCATGTCATAGCAGAGAATGAGGCTTCACGTCACCCACCACTGCAACAGTCCATTGGCATATATTTAGGCCTAGCACACAGGCAGAGCAGAGAGGTCCCGTAACAGACAATCTGGCTTCATGTCAGCAGAGAATTAGTCTGCATGTCATAGCAGAGAATGAGGCTTCACGTCACCCACCACTGCAACAGTCCATTGGCATATATTTAGGCCTAGCACACAGGCAGAGCAGAGAGGTCCCGTAACAGACAATCTGGCTTCATGTCAGCAGAGAATCAGTCTGCATGTCATAGCAGAGAATGAGGCTTCACGTCACCCACCACTGCAACAGTCCATTGGCATATATTTAGGCCTAGCACACAGGCAGAGCAGAGAGGTCCCGTAACAGACAATCTGGCTTCATGTCAGCAGAGAATCAGTCTGCATGTCATAGCAGAGAATGAGGCTTCACGTCACCCACCACTGCAACAGTCCATTGGCATATATTTAGGCCTAGCACACAGGCAGAGCAGAGAGGTCCCGTAACAGACAATCTGGCTTCATGACAGCAGAGAATTAGTCTGCATGTCATAGCAGAGAATGAGGCTTCACGTCAGCCACCACTGCAACAGTCCATTGGCATATATTTAGGCCCAGCACCCAGGCAGAGGAGAGAGGTCCCGTAACAGACAATCTGGCTTCATGTCAGCAGAGAATTAGTCTGCATGTCATAGCAGAGAATCAGGCTTCACGTCAGCCACCACTGCAACAGTCCATTGTCATAAATTTAGGCCCAGCACCCAGGCAGAGGAGAGAGGTCCCGTAACAGACAATCTGGCTTCATGTCAGCAGAGAATTAGTCTGCATGTCATAGCAGAGAATGAGGCTTCACGTCAGCCACCACTGCAACAGTCCATTGGCATATATTTAGGCCTAGCACACAGGCAGAGCAGAGAGGTCCCGTAACAGACAATCTGGCTTCATGACAGCAGAGAATCAGTCTGCATGTCATAGCAGAGAATCAGGCTTCACGTCAGCCACCACTGCAACAGTCCATTGTCATAAATTTAGGCCCAGCACCCAGGCAGAGGAGAGAGGTCCCGTAACAGAGAATCTGGCTTCATGTCAGCAGAGAATCAGTCTTCATATCATAGCAGAGAATCAGGCTTCACGTCACCCACCACTGTAAGAGTCAATTTTCATAAATTTAGGCCCAGAACCCAGGCAGAGGAGAAAGGTCCCGTAACAGACAATCTGGCTTCATGTCAGCAGAGAATCAGTCTTCATATCATAGCAGAGAATCAGGCTTCACGTCACCCACCACTGCAACAGTCAATTTTCATAAATTTAGGCCCAGAACCCAGGCAGAGGAGAAAGGTCCCGTAACAGACAATCTGGCTTCATGTCAGCAGAGAATCAGTCTTCATATCATAGCAGAGAATCAGGCTTCACGTCACCCACCACTGCAACAGTCAATTTTCATAAATTTAGGCCCAGAACCCAGGCAGAGGAGAAAGGTCCCGTAACAGACAATCTGGCTTCATGTCAGCAGAGAATCAGTCTTCATATCATAGCAGAGAATCAGGCTTCACGTCACCCACCACTGCAACAGTCAATTTTCATAAATTTAGGCCCAGCACCCAGGCAGAGGAGAGAGGTCCCGTAACAGAGGATCTGGCTTCATGTCAGCAGAGAATCAGTCTGCATGTCATAGCAGAGAATCAGGCTTCACGTCACCCACCACTGCAACAGTCAATTGTCATAAATTTAGGCCCAGCACCCAGGCAGAGGAGAGAGCTCCCGTAACAGAGGATCTGGCTTCATGTCAGCAGAGAATCAGTCTGCATGTCATAGCAGAGAATGAGGCTTCACGTCACCCACCACTGCAACAGTCCATTGGCATATATTTAGGCCTAGCACACAGGCAGAGGAGAGGTTCATTCAACTTTGGGTAGCCTCGCAATATAATGGTAAAATGAAAATAAAAATAGGATTGAATGAGGAAGTGCCCTGGAGTCCAATAATATATGGTTATGGGGAGGTAGTTAATGTCTAATCTGGACAAGGGACGGACAGGTCCTGTGGGATCCATGCCTGGTTCATTTTTATGAACGTCAGCTTGTCCACATTGGCTGTAGACAGGCGGCTGCGTTTGTCTGTAATGACGCCCCCTGCCGTGCTGAATACACGTTCAGACAAAACGCTGGCTGCCGGGCAGGCCAGCACCTCCAAGGCATAAAAGGCTAGCTCTGGCCACGTGGACAATTTAGAGACCCAGAAGTTGAATGGGGCCGAACCATCAGTCAGTACGTGGAGGGGTGTGCACACGTACTGTTCCACCATGTTAGTGAAATGTTGCCTCCTGCTAACACGTTGCGTATCAGGTGGTGGTGCAGTTAGCTGTGGCGTGTTGACAAAAGTTTTCCACATCTCTGCCATGCTAACCCTGCCCTCAGAGGAGCTGGCCGTGACACAGCTGCCTTGGCGACCTCTTGCTCCTCCTCTGCCTTGGCCTTGGGCTTCCACTTGTTCCCCTGTGACATTTGGGAATGCTCTCAGTAGCGCGTCTACCAACGTGCGCTTGTACTCGCGCATCTTCCTATCACGCTCCAGTGCAGGAAGTAAGGTGGGCACATTGTCTTTGTAGCGTGGATCCAGCAGGGTGGCAACCCAGTAGTCCGCACAGGTTAAAATGTGGGCAACTCTGCTGTCGTTGCGCAGGCACTGCAGCATGTAGTCGCTCATGTGTGCCAGGCTGCCCAGGGGTAAGGACAAGCTGTCCTCTGTGGGAGGCGTATCGTCATCGTCCTGCCTTTCCCCCCAGCCACGCACCAGTGATGGACCCGAGCTGCGTTGGGTGCCACCCCGCTGTGACCATGCTTCATCCTCATCCTCCTCCACCTCCTCCTCATCCTCGTCCTCCTCGTCCTCCAGTAGTGGGCCCTGGCTGGCCACATTTGTACCTGGCCTCTGCTGTTGCAAAAAACCTCCCTCTGAGTCACTTCGAAGAGACTGGCCTGAAAGTGCTAAAAATGACCCCTCTTCCTCATCCTCCTCCTCCTCCTCCTGGGCCACCTCCTGTTCCATCATCGCCCTAAGTGTTTTCTCAAGGAGACATAGAAGTGGTATTGTAACGCTGATAACGGTGTCATCGCCACTGGCCATGTTGGTGGAGTACTCGAAACAGCGCAACAGGGCACACAGGTCTCGCATGGAGGCCCAGTCATTGGTGGTGAAGTGGTGCTGTTCTGTAGTGCGACTGACCCGTGCGTGCTGCAGCTGAAACTCCACTATGGCCTGCTGCTGCTCGCACAGTCTGTCCAGCATGTGCAAGGTGGAGTTCCACCTGGTGGGCACGTCGCATATGAGGCGGTGAGCGGGAAGGCCGAAGTTACGCTGTAGCGCAGACAGGCGAGCAGCGGCAGGATGTGAACGCCGGAAGCGCGAACAGACGGCCCGCACTTTATGCAGCAGCTCTGACATGTCGGGGTAGTTGTGAATGAACTTCTGCACCACCAAATTCAGCACATGCGCCAAGCAAGGGATGTGCGTCAAATTGGCTAGTCCCAGAGCTGCAACGAGATTTCGCCCATTATCACACACCACCAGGCCGGGCTTGAGGCTCACCGGCAGCAACCACTCGTCGGTCTGTTGTTCAATACCCCGCCACAACTCCTGTGCGGTGTGGGGCCTGTCCCCCAAACATATGAGTTTCAGAATGGCCTGCTGACGTTTACCCCGGGCTGTGCTGAAGTTGGTGGTGAAGGTGTGTGGCTGACTGGATGAGCAGGTGGAAGAAGAGGAGGAGGAAGCCGAGAAGGAGGAGGTGGCAACAGGAGGCAAAGAATGTTGCCCTGCGATCCTTGGCGGCGGCAGGACGTGCGCCAAACAGCTCTCCGCCTGGGGCCCAGCTGCCACTACATTTACCCAGTGTGCAGTTAGGGAGATATAGCGTCCCTGGCCGTGCTTACTGGTCCACGTATCTGTGGTTAGGTGGACCTTGCTACAGATGGCGTTGCGCAGTGCACACTTGATTTTATCGGATACTTGGTTGTGCAGGGAAGGCACGGCTCTCTTGGAGAAGTAGTGCCGGCTGGGAACAACATACTGTGGGACAGCAAGCGACATGAGCTGTTTGAAGCTGTCTGTGTCCACCAGCCTAAATGACAGCATTTCATAGGCCAGTAGTTTAGAAATGCTGGCATTCAGGGCCAGGGATCGAGGGTGGCTAGGTGGGAATTTACGCTTTCTATCAAATGTTTGTGAGATGGAGAGCTGAACGCTGGCGTGTGACATGGTTGAGACGCTTGGTGACGGAGGTGGTGGTGGTGGTGTTGGTGGTACATCCCCTGTTTGCTGGGCGGCAGGTGCCAACGTTCCTCCAGAGGCGGAGGAAGAGGCCGAGGCGGCAGCAGCAGAATAGGCCGAGGCGGCAGCAGCAGAAGAGGTAGCAGGGGGAGCCTGAGTGACTTCCTTGGTTTTAAGGTGTTTACTCCACTGCAGTTCATGCTTTGCATGCAGGTGCCTGGTCATGCAGGTTGTGCTCAGGTTCAGAACGTTAATGCCTCGCTTCAGGCTCTGATGGCACAGCGTGCAAACCACTCGGGTCTTGTCGTCAGCACATTGTTTGAAGAAGTGCCATGCCAGGGAACTCCTTGAAGCTGCCTTTGGGGTGCTCGGTCCCAGATGGCGGCGGTCAGTAGCAGGCGGAGTCTCTTGGCGGCGGGTGTTCTGCTTTTGCCCACTGCTCCCTCTTTTGCTACGCTGTTGGCTCGGTCTCACCACTGCCTCTTCCTCCGAACTGTGAAAGTCAGTGGCACGACCTTCATTCCATGTGGGGTCTAGGACCTCATCGTCCCCTGCATCGTCTTCCACCCAGTCTTGATCCCTGACCTCCTGTTCAGTCTGCACACTGCAGAAAGACGCAGCAGTTGGCACCTGTGTTTCGTCATCATCAGAGACATGCTGAGGTGGTATTCCCATGTCCTCATCATCAGGAAACATAAGTGGTTGTGCGTCAGTGCATTCTATGTCTTTCACCGCTGGGGAAGGGCTAGGTGGATGCCCTTGGGAAACCCTGCCAGCGGAGTCTTCAAACAGCATAAGAGACTGCTGCATAACTTGAGGCTGAGACAGTTTCCCTGGTATGCATGGGGGTGATGTGACAGACTGATGGGGTTGGTTTTCAGGCGCCATCTGTGCGCTTTCTGCAGAAGACTGGGTGGGAGATAATGTGAACGTGCTGGATCCACTGTCGGCCACCCAATTGACTAATGCCTGTACCTGCTCAGGCCTTACCATCCTTAGAACGGCATTGGGCCCCACCATATATCGCTGTAAATTCTGGCGGCTACTGGGACCTGAGGTAGTTGGTACACTAGGACGTGTGGATGTGGCAGAACGGCCACGTCCTCTCCCAGCACCAGAGGGTCCACTAACACCACCACGACCATGTCCACGTCCGCGTCCCTTACTAGATGTTTTTCTCATTGTTATGGTTCACCACAACAACAAATATATTATTTGGCCCAATGTATTGTATTCAAATTCAGCGGGATATAAATTTGAGGCCTAGTATTTAGGCGCTGGGTGACCGGTATGGATTTAGTGACAGAATTAGACTTGGAAATGCACAGAAGCGTGTGTGTGAAGTTATTCTGAATGACCCTATGTGCACCTTCAATATTATATACCCTTTTAGGGATAGATTTCAAATAGCTCTGATATAGCAGAAACCACTAAATTATGAAATTGCTAAATTGGGAATTGTACTTCAACCCAGAACAAAAAATGTGCTTTGACGGACACTAAATATCTTGCCCAGCAACAACAGTACAGCGGTGGGTAACGAGAGATTTAGAGGGAATTAAATTTGAGGCCTAGTATTTAGGCGCTGGGTGACAGGTATGGATTTAGTGACAGAATTAGACTTGGAAATGCACAGAAGCGTGTGTGTGAAGTTATTCTGAATGACCCTATGTGCACCTTCAATATTATATACCCTTTTAGGGATAGATTTCAAATAGCTCTGATATAGCAGAAACCACTAAATTATGAAATTGCTAAATTGCGAATTGTACTTCAACCCAGAACAAAAAATGTGCTTTGACGGACACTAAATATCTTGCCCAGCAACAACAGTACACCGGTGGGTAACGAGAGATTTAGAGGGAATTAAATTTGAGGCCTAGTATTTAGGCGCTGGGTCACCGGTATGGATTTAGTGACAGAATTAGACTTGGAAATACACAGTAGCGGGTGTGTGTGAAGTTATTCTGAATGACCCAATGTGCACCTTGAATATTATATACCCTTTTAGGGATAGATTTCAAATAGCTCTGATATAGCAGAAACCACTAAATTATGAAATTGCTAAATTGGGAATTGTACTTCAACCCAGAACAAAAAATGTGCTTTGACGGGCACTAAATAACTTTCCCAGCTACAACAGGACAACGGTAACGAGAGATTTAGAGGGATTTAAATTTGAGGCCTAGTATTTAGGCGCTGGGTGACAGGTATGGGTTTAGTGACAGAATTAGACTTGGAAATACACAGTAGCGGGTGTGTGTGAAGTTATTCTGAATGACCCTATGTGCACCTTCAATATTATATACCCTTTTTGGGATAGATTTCAAAGAGCTCTGATATAGCAGGAACCACTAAATTATGAAATTGCTAAATTGGGAATTGTATTTCAACCCAGAACAAGAAATGTGCTTGAACGGACACTAAATAACTCGCCCAGCTACAGCACTAGGGACAGATTTAGCTGGATATAAATTTGAGGCCTAGTATTTAGGCGCTGGGTGACCGGTATGGATTTAGTGACAGAATTAGACTGGGATATGGCCAAAAAATGAACAGACTATTGCTGGTTAAATGCACTTGGTGTGACAGCTTCACCCTGATGTAGGCTTTAGCCAAAAAACAACCACACCATTGAGGGTTAAATGCACTTGGTGACAGGCGCAGCTTGCCCCTGATTTTGTATATGGCCAAAAAATGAACAGACTATTGCTGGTTAAATGCACTTGGTGTGACAGCTTCACCCTGATGTAGGCTTTAGCCAAAAAACAACCACACCATTGAGGGTTAAATGCACTTGGTGACAGGCGCAGCTTGCCCCTGATTTTGTATATGGCCAAAAAATGAACAGACTATTGCTGGTTAAATGCACTTGGTGTGACAGCTTCACCCTGATGTAGGCTTTAGCCAAAAAACAACCACACCATTGAGGGTTAAATGCACTTGGTCGCAGCTTGTGCTGGCGCACCACAAGACACAAAATGGCCGCCGATCACCCCAGAAAAATGAGACTGACAAACGGTCTGTGCAGCCTAAAAACAGTGAGCAATTGAGGATCAGCAGCTCAATGATCCACAGCTGCAGATCGATCAGTTAATCAAGTCCTTTGGAGGAGTTAATCTGCCTAATCTCGCCCTACTGTCGCAGCCGCAACCTCTCCCTACGCTAATCAGAGCAGAGTGACGGGCGGCGCTATGTGACTCCAGCTTAAATAGAGGCTGGGTCACATGGTGCTCTGGCCAATCACAGCCATGCCAATAGTAGGCATGGCTGTGATGGCCTCTTGGGGCAAGTAGTATGACGCTTGTTGATTGGCTGCTTTGCAGCCTTTCAAAAAGCGCCAAGAAAGCGTCACAAAAGCGCCAAGAAAGCGACGAACACCGAACCCGAACCCGGACTTTTACGAAAATGTCCGGGTTCGGGTCCGTGTCACGGACACCCCAAAATTCGGTACGAACCCGAACTATACAGTTCGAGTTCGCTCATCCCTAGTGCAGATGTCTCATTGACAGTTACAGGAAGCGTTTGATTGCAGTGATTGCCTCAAAAGGTTGCGCAACAAAATATTAAGTTAGGGGTACCATCATTTTTGTCCATGCCTGTTTCATGAGTTTATTTTTTTACATAATTCTGTTGAAGCATGGTTGAAAAACAATGTCTGACTTTCATTGGTTAACATTTATAGAATTTTAATTTATTATTACTTTTGTCAGATTAAAGTTATTTCTGTGACCATTGTGACTTTTTCTTTCATTGACCAAAGGGTACCAACAATTTTGTCCACGTCTGTATATGTATGTTTTTTTTTGTAACTGCCGGACATTAGATTTCACCATCTGTAGTAAGCTGTCATGAGTCTCTCAAAAAGCGCAACATCCTGTTTTAACACTAGCATTAATCTGAGAAGAATGTCTGGGAGGATGTTGCCCTCTGTAGTAAGAAGCTGGCAGAAGTGGTAAGACCTTAATGGACGAATACTCTTTATATCAAACAATATCAAGCGATATGAACTTAATATCAAACTATACTCTTTATATCAAACACTATCAAGCAATATAAAAGGGGCGGGGTTAGCTGTATAAAAGGGGGCGTGGTACCGGTCACTTTTAGTTTGACGAAACATATACCCTCTTACTACTACTGAGGCTATTTATAGGGCTGTGACATCACAGGGCTGGCTGGCTGCTGATTGGCTGCATGCATGGCATTGTGGGTGGTCCCTCGTTCCCAGAGTTCTTACTTCCTCGTTCTAACATGTGCAGCAGCCATTTAAAAAAAAATGTGATTCATTACCATGAAGCGTGAGGAAATTTGATTTCGGGACAAATCACATTTTTCCTGAAATTCGGATCGAATTCCACTTTGTCAACTTCGATTCGCTCATCTCTATTGATGACCAATCCTGAGGAAAACCCCTTTGGAGCAACATTGAGGTCAAAGTCTGAAGAGCAGCCCTGAAGGAAAGTCTGAAGAGCAACCCTGAAGAAAAGTCTGAAGATCAACCCTGAGGTAAAGGGCTCATGCACAATTTGCGGTCCAGAATGCATGGGCAACATCCGTACAGATTCTGCAGACGGATCAACTTGAATGGGTCCGTGATCTGTCCGCACTGCCAGAAATGGAACATGTTTTTTTGCGGTGCGTAGGCACGGAGAGAAACCTCACAGAAGCACTCAGTAATGCATCCGTGATGTTCCGTGCCTCCGTTCCGCACCACTCCTTGCGGACCAACTCAAGTGAAAGGGTCCGCATCCGTGATATGGTGAGCACACGGCCAGTGCCCGCATATTGTGGACCCGCTGTTTGTGGGCCGCAATACAGGCACGGCCGGGCAACGGCTATGTGCATGAGCCCAAACGCTGAGGAGCAACGCTGAAGTAAAGGCTGAGGAGCAACCCTGAGGTAAGAACTGAAGAGCCACACTGAAAACTCGCATTCCAAGAGCTATAACTTTTTAGTTTTTTCATCAATGTACCTGTATGAGGGCTTATTATTTGCAGGACAAGTTACAGTTTTTAATGCACCATTTTGGGTACATGTAACAATTGATTAAGGCCAGCTGTCTAGCTTACACCCCTATGTTTACGTCAGTAAAAAGGTGTTTTAGTGGTCACTTAGGGTCCATTCACATGTCTGCAAAATGGGTCCGCATCCGTTTCGCAATTTTGCGGAACGGGTGCGGACCCATTTGTTTTCAATAGGGCCGGAATATGCTGCCGGCGATGTGCGGTCCACAAAATGCGGAACACACATTGCCAGTGTCTGTGCTTTGCGGATCCGCAAAACACATATGGACGTCTGAATGGCCCCTAAGGAGTTAAAGAACAACCATAAAGTAAAGGCTGAAGAGCAACTGCAAGATAAAAGCTGAAGAGCAACCCTGAACTAAAGGCTGAAGAGCAACCCCGAAGTAATAGCTGAAGAGCAGGCATGGCCAACCTGCGGCTCTCCAGCTGTTGTAAAACTAAAACTCCCACCATGCCCTGCTGTAGGCTGATACCTTTAGGTCAGGGATGTCAAACTCGTGGCCCTCCAGCTGTTGCAAAACTACAACTCCCATCATGCCTGGGCATACTACAGCTATCAGGGAATGATGGGAGTTGTAGTTTTGCAACATCTGGAGGGCCATGAGTTTGACATCCATGCTTTAGGTTGTCTAGGCATGCTGGGAGTTGTAGTTTTGCAACAGCTGGAGAGCCTCAGGTTGGCCATCCCTGCTGAAGAGCAACCCCGAAGTAAAGGCTGAAAAGCAACCTTGAAGTAAAGGCTGAAGAGCAACCTTAAAGTAATAGCTGAAGAGCAACCTTAAAGTAATAGCTGAAGAGCAACCTTAAAGTAATAGCTGAAGAGCAACCTTAAAGTAATAGCTGAAGAGCAACCTTAAAGTAAAGGCTGAAGAGCAACCCCAAAGTAATAGCTGAAGAGCAACCCCAAAGTAATAGCTGAAGAGCAACCCCAAAGTAATAGCTGAAGAGCAACCCCAAAGTAATAGTTGAAGAGCAGGCATGGCCAACCTGCGGCTCTCCAGCTGTTGTAAAACTACAACTCCCACCATGCCCTGCTGTAGGCTGATACCTTTAGGTAGTCTAGGTATGCTGGGAGTTGTAGTTTTGCAACAGCTGGAGAGCCTCAGGTTGGCCATCCCTGCTGAAGAGCAACCCCGAAGTAAAGGCTGAAGAGCAACCCCGAAGTAATGGCTGAAGAGCAACCCCGAAGTAATGGCTGAAGAGCAACCCCGAAGTAATGGCTGAAGAGCAACCCCGAAGTAATGGCTGAAGAGCAACCCTAAAGTAATGGCTGAAGAGCAACCCCGAAGTAATGGCTGAAGAGCAACCCCGAAGTAATGGCTGAAGAGCAACCCCGAAGTAATGGCTGAAGAGCAACCCCGAAGTAATGGCTGAAGAGCAACCCCGAAGTAATGGCTGAAGAGCAACCCCGAAGTAATGGCTGAAGAGCAACCCCGAAGTAATGGCTGAAGAGCAACCCCGAAGTAATGGCTGAAGAGCAACCCCGAAGTAATGGCTGAAGAGCAACCCCGAAGTAATGGCTGAAGAGCTACCCAGAAGTAATAGCTGAAGAGCAACCATGAAGGAAAAGCTGAGGAGCAACCATGAAGTAAAGACTAAAGAGCAATCCTGAAGTAAAGGCTAAGGAGCACACCTGAAGTAAAGGCTAAGGAGCACACCTGAAGTAAAGGCTAAGGAGCACACCTGAAGTAATGGGGGTGCACAACCTTTTCTGGTCTGAAAGCCACATTGTCAACCTGCACCCCTCCCAATGACCATGGTAAAACTTAAAGCAGTATTCTTGTCTGAGACAATGATGGCATTTTTCAATGATTGGCAGTCACAAGAGTGAATCCAGGAGTCTGTTACCGATCGCCTGCCCCCCCCCCCCCCTCCAGACAGGACACAAGACCACCACATCTCTGTAGCCTTTTCTCATTCAAAATGTTTATTGTTTTCAGAAAAAGTATTGACAAGGTTACAGAGTGAATACAAGATCCTTATTAGTGCATGTGGAATACATAAGGCACCGATAGTTTTTGCAATACAATAGGGAGCCGGTCCCAATAACAGTAATAACCGCAAAAGAGGAGTGGTAGCAAAAAGAAAAAATTCAACAATTACAAGGGACGAAAAAACAAGACACGGACAAGAGAGAGAGAGACGACAAGGGAGAAAGAAGGGGAGGAAAGGAGGGAACCTTATACAGACACTTGCTACAGACACGCTTCCCGGAATTCGGCAGAAGTGCGAAACAGCTCCCAGGGGCTCCATACTTTAGTAAAACGAGCAACATCTGGAGCGGCGACACAGATCAGGTCCTCCATTCTTTGGTCTCTGTAGCCTTTTATTACAAGCTAGATTTAGTTTTTTTTTTTATAAAATCTGAAAATCACATGGAGGAGCTTCTGAGGAGAACCCCGATGGCGGCCAGGGCTGCGGCGAGGACGGTGTAGGTGGCCTTGATGCTGCTGGTTCCGCTGGTGTTGCACAGGTCGGTGTTGCAGCAGGACACTTTTGTTGAGACCACAACAGCGTTAATTCCGGTTTCATTACAGACTGCGGTACAAGTCTTAGTAATGGAGGCGATAGAGAGACTCCCTACAGGAGGGGAGAGAAGACAATCAGGAGATGACCACAGAACGGAGGTCTCTACTGTAAGAGCGGTCACACTGTGGGGGTCTCTACTGTAAGAGCGGTCACACTGTGGGGGTCTCTACTGTAAGAGCGGTCACACTGTGGGGGTCTCTACTGTAAGAGCGGTCACACTGTGGGGGTCTCTACTGTAAGAGCGGTCACACTGTGGGGGTCTCTACTGTAAGAGCGGTCACACTGTGGGGGTCTCTACTGTAAGAGCGGTCACACTGTGGAGGTCTCTACTGTAAGAGCGGTCACACTGTGGAGGTCTCTACTGTAAGAGAGGTCACACTGTGGAGGTCTGTACTGTAAGAACGGTCACACTGTGGAGGTCTGTACTGTAAGAGAGGTCACACTGTGGAGGTCTGTACTGTAAGAGAGGTCACACTGTGGAGGTCTGTACTGTAAGAACGGTCACACTGTGGAGGTCTCTGCTGTAAGAGCGGTCACACTGTGGAGGTCTCTGCTGTAAGAGCGGTCACACTGTGGAGGTCTCTACTGTAAGAGCGGTCACACTATGGAGGTCTGTACTGTAAGAGCGGTCACACTATGGAGGTCTGTACTGTAAGAGCAGTCACACTATGGAGGTCTGTACTGTAAGAGCAGTCACACTATGGAGGTCTGTACTGTAAGAGCAGTCACACTATGGAGGTCTGTACTGTAAGAGCAGTCACACTATGGAGGTCTGTACTGTAAGAGCAGTCACACTATGGAGGTCTCTTTTATACAGACTGTCACAATTAATTGAATTTGGTAAAAAAAAATATATAAATCGGGAGCAGAACATTTAGTAAAAATTGTAAGTTACTGCAAGAAAACTGCAATATCAATGATATCTGATGGCACTCTGTCTGTCTCTTCCTCTCCCTGTCTCTTCCTCTTTCTCTGTATCTCTTCCTGTTCACCCTCTATTAGCTATGCTTTCACCCTCTGTCTCTCTTTCTCTTCTTCCATTTCTCTGTCTTTATATCTCTCTCCCTCTGTCTCTCTCGCTTTTCCTATCTTTTTCCTTCTCTCTCTCCCTCTTTCTGTCTATACCTCTCTCTATCTCTCCCTCCTTCTCGCTCTGTTCCTCTCCCTTTTCCTCTCTCTCTTTTTTTTTCTCTCTCTCTATATCCCTCCCTCTTTCTCACTATCCCTCTCTTTGTCTCACTCTCTCTATCTGTCTCTTTTTCCCTCCCTCTTTGCCTCCAACTCTCTCTTCTACCATCTCTCTCTTTCTCCTATTCTCCTTTCTTGCTCTCTTTCCCTCTCCTTTTTCCTCTCACCCTCTCTCTCTTTGTCACCCTCTGTTACTCTCTGTCTCTCTCGCTGTCCCTCTCTCTGCCTCTGTCTATCCCTCTCTCTTTCTGTCTCTCTCTTTCTGACCCTCCCTCTGTCCCTCTCCCTCTCTCTTCCCCTCTCTCCCTCTGTATCTTTGGCCCTCTCTTACTCCCTCTGTCTCTCTCCCTCTATCTCTGCCCCTGTCTCTCTGTCTCTCCGTCCCTCCCTCTGTCTCTGCACTCTTCCCGGTCGCAGCCCCCTGGAGGGTGTACTGTGGACCCCAGATTGCGGCACTCACCGATTCCGCCGGACACCACGGAGGTCATGCAGCTGGTGTCCGTGGCGCTGCAGTTGGTCGCCGTCATGCAGTTGCTGTTGCTGCTCTGAGATGCGCACGTGTAACAGGTCAAGGAGTAAACTGCAAGAGACAAGCAGGACGGCATAAAGTATCCATGGAGGCTGGGAACTACAACCCCCAGCATGCTCTCTCAACCCTTGCAGAACCTGGAACAGGTGTGGCCCTTGGGGCCCTGCCAGGATGAAAAGGTTGCAATAAAAAGAATAGAGACACGTTCACAAGTCACATGATAGTTATATCTCTTTCTGGGAAAGCTGGGTGACAGTCGGTGACCCTGGCAGCTCCCCCAGGGGTCGTCACCCAGCTCTGCCAGGGGTCGTCACCCAGCTCTGCCAGGGGTCGTCACCCAGCTCTGCCAGGGCTCGTCACCGATCTTGATGTCACTTCCTCTTTAGATCAATATAAAAAAAAATACATAAAAAGCTATTTAAAAATGGCACGAAAAAGTGCAACACATGTGGACACAAGTTTTCAAGCAAGGTCAAAAACAGCAAAAATAAATAAATATCTGTGAGACAAAAACACCAGACCTGGAGCACGTCGTGGTTGCGACCCAAAAAAACATCCACAAGTGAAGAAAAATAGCACAAAAAAAATGCATTTTTGAATTGAATTTAGCATTCCCCATATATTAGTAGCCGACATCTAATGTTGATTTTTTGCCTAAATCACTGCAAAAAGCACCCCTTAAAATACCCCAAAGAAGCTGCCTTGACACAAAAATTGTTTTTTTTTTTGTGTTTCATATGACTTTTTTAACCCAACACTTCAAGATGCTGCATTAAAAACACCACTAATAATAAGACGCTTCAGTAAACATCTGGAGTTGCCGCATTTCCCACTAAAAAATGCACAAAAACCTCATGTAAAATAACACATCAAAATATGAGGCCTCCTGCACACGACCGTTTGGGTTTTCCAGTCCACAAAATACGGATGCGGTCCGGGTGCATCCTAAAATTTTCACTGGGCCTTTTGTAAAAAAACAAAATGGACAAGAATCCGAAAAGTTCTATCATTTACAGCCCAGCTGCAGAAAATGCGGACAGCACACGGATTTTTGGCGGACGTGGCCGCGTGCACGAGGCCTTATATTTTGGGGGCGCTATCTCCCCTTGCGAAGAGCATCTTAATCGGTGTCAGGAGGCGTACAGGCCATATATACTTCTCTGAAACTCTGTGAGAAGGGATGCAAAGTTCTACTGAGCCATTATACCCTGAAGGTAACATCAGTGATGTCATCATTGCCCCATCATGTAATGTAGTGACCCATGCAGGTCTGAACCTAGGACTCTGGACTCAGAGTCTTAAAGGGGCCGCGCACTTACCTGCACCAGTGCAGAGAGCAGCGACCAGGAGGAGGCTTGTGTAGGCGGCCATGGCTGTGAGGCGGCGGAGGTTACAGGTAACTGCAGACACGTCTCAGCTGCTCCTTATATACGGTGTCCAGACCTGTAATTAGTGGTCAGTTTGCTGCAGCTTGTTGTGGTTACCCTATTGTAGTTGCCGTAGTAGCACAAGTCTGACTGGACACCAGTGACCACTGGGCTGTATTCACACAATAGGACGTCCCGGGGGGGGCTGATGTACGAGGTGTCGGCACGTGATGTGTACAGTCCGCAGCCACAGGATGATGTCCGTCCGCTGTATCATGGAAATCGTCACATAAAGTTTACTTTGTTTTCTATTTTGTTACAATGTTACAGTAATAATAGAACAATGTATCTATAGCATCGCCCGTGTCCTGACCGCCCTGCAGAGACCGGAGGGGGGGGGGGGGCACTTTGGCCTCTCATTCGGTATTTTCCACTAGTTCTGTGCGCGTCTCCTGATCCCCCCGAGCACTGACTCCTCCAGAGGACACGTTCATGTGTTTGCACGGCGGCTTTAGTCCGGCCGATCATCGGTATATTAGCCGGGTTGTGGCCGGATCTCCACCGCTCCCCATTATGGTTAAGACATTCAGGCAGCGTCCGACCATGCTGGGTCCACAAGCTCCAGCAGGCGGTACCGGATCTCTGAACGCTAGTGTGAAACTAAAAATACTGACCAAAGCCTTCCGGCTTGTCCTCTAGACCAGTGTTTCCCAACCAGTGTGCCTCCAGCTGTTGCAAAACTACAACTCCCAGCATGCCCGGACAGTCTTTGGTCGTTTTGCAACAGCTGTAGGCACACTGGTTGGTAAACACTGCTCTAGACTCCTCCTGACACCTTCTTACATTTCCAGAATCCTTTTGACTCCTCTAGAGGCCTCCTGACAACTTTATATACCTTCTGAGTCTGACATGACACCTGACTTACTTCGCTAGAGTCTTCCTGACACTAACTAAACCCTCCAAAGTCCTCCTGACACCCAATGACTCCTCCATAGATCGCCTGACACCCTCTGACTCTTCATGACTGCTCTATAGTCCTCCTGACAGCCCCCCAACTACTCCACCTTTTTGATAACATCGACTGATAAGGATGATGGTGGTGATGATGAGGGCAGGCTTGGACTGGGCCACAGGGGAGCAGGTGTATCCCCTAGTAAGCCCCTCAGGCGGAGTGGCCCCTCAGCCCCCACCCAGAGCACCAGTGCTGCGTGGCACATTACAGTCTACCCTACATACAGACAGGCAGCAGACGGACTCGGCATCCATATTATAAACAGGTAGATTATACACAGTCGAGTCCCATTATCATGACCACCAGATAATATCCACAGTGACCGCCGTGTGCAGCACAGACAGCAGCTAGACGGGCCGGAGTGACTCCATAAGGTCCTGGTCGGTTGTCACAGGTTTTTGGAGCCATGCTGACTGCAGTGCATCCCACAGCTGCTGACTCAGCAAAGAAGACGACCCTCTACAATCAGGGGAGTCCAATCCAGATACTGCCTGGAAAATGTAAAGCCTTTTCTGCCGACACAAGGTCATAGAGGAGCAGTGACCGTCTGTGTGCTCCGGAACCCAATACCCGGTATAGGGTTCTCTGAAGCCCCTGGTTCATTTTTTAGGTGAGTCACACCTTATAAAACCACTGAGGAATATGTGTGCAGAAACAGTCCAAGGTAAAGACTAGGCAGCAGGCTACCGACGGGGCCCCCAGGACAGAAATAGTCCAAGATAAGGACTAGGCAGCAGGTTACTGACGGGGCCCCCAGGACAGAAACAGTCCAAGGCAAGGACTAGGCAGCAGGCTACTGACGGGGCCCCCAGGACAGAAATAGTCAGAGGTAAGGACTAGGCAGAAGGCTACTGACGGGCAACCGGGACAGAAACAGTCCAAGGCAAGGACTAGACAGGCAGCTACTGATGGGGCCCCCAGGACAGAAATAGTCAGAGGTAAGGACTAGGCAGAAGGCTACTGACGGGCAACCGGGACAGAAACAGTCCAAGGCAAGGACTAGACAGGCAGCTACTGACGGGGCCCCCAGGACAGAAATAGTCCAAGATAAGGACTAGGCAGCAGGCTACTGACGGGGCCCCCAGGACAGAAACAGTCCAAGGCAAGGACTAGGCAGCAGGCTACTGACGGGGCCCCCAGGACAGAAATAGTCAGAGGTAAGGACTAGGTGCCTGGGCCCCCAGGACAGAAACAGTCCGAGGCAAGGACTAGGCAGAAGGCTAACTAATACTGTAACTTGAGGAGCCACTGTATTTGCAAGCAGCTGTACACTGGCCCCAAGAATACATTTCACTGGTGGGCCCTAGGTACCCCACTCTGACACTAGATGACCGTAATGGTGGTGATGACAGTGGTGGTGATAATAATGGTGGTAGTCATCATGGTGGTGGTGATAATAATGGTGGTGGTCATCACAATGGTGATATCAAGCACTACTTGTCCTAATTCTATGATGAGATCAGGAGTTTCTATGTGATCAGTGATGTATACAACGTCCTGCTCCTTCTCCGAGCTCAGTAACACCACAGTAACCGGTGACAGGAGCGGCTGAGCTGCGTACCTGCTCCATCCATCATGTGTCTTATCGGTAGCTTGTCACCGGCTTCTCTCCTCTGCCCCCGAGACTTTCTTTCCAGCTATGAACCTTGACGTGAATAAATCTAATGGATTTTGTACATGATAGATATGTCTCTCCTCCCACAAGGACAAAGTAATTGTAGGGGTCCCTGACGGGCCCATTGCAGTCCCTTTGAATTGGACGAACCACAGTTATCCAACATGAAAGGCATTATGGGATATCATGAAATCCAGGACATCATGGAGGAAAGAAAGAGTTAAATCTTCCTCTCCAGGAACTATTATTTTATTAGCACTGGTTCATACACAACGTGCTGCGGAGGCTGGTCGGGGTCAGAAGAAGACTTTCGGGCATTTGTGATGCACAACAATTCTAATGACCTGAATATGGAGATCAGGGCTAATTATTATTTTTTGGGGGGGGGGGGTCGGACTGATTTCCCCGATGCAGAACAGAGGATAGCGGTTGTATAGGAAAGCAATGACTGACAAGGCCGTGCTCCACTCTCAGAGCCATCTCCCCCCTCATGGCCACTTCTTATGAATAAGTATAAACAACAAAGTGATGGGCGAGCACACTTCATTTGGATCATAAAGTACATAAAATTTATTAAATCACAATATAAAGGAACACGTGTGAGTAGGTTAAAATAAAGTCAGTTGGTAATTAAAATACAATAAAACAAATAATGCACCTTAAATAGTCCACAGGTTATTACATTTTAAGGATGGTTTTTCCACAGTATATTGCAGTCTGGTTATTGGTGTTTGTACCAGAGTTGCTAGAAGTCAATTGACGTCTTGTAATAATAGGAATCCACTTGTAGAGTGAAATAATTAACTAAGGTCCTCCTCTCCAGGAGACCTCTGGTTGCAGTTCTGTTTCCCAAATATTATAAGCTGGTATTATTTATGACATCAATATAGGCAAATGGTTGAAGAATTCTAGTTCAGTCTCTGGTCGACTGCGTGCACTGGAATATTGATATGTATTTCCCAGACGCACCAACTGGCTCAACGGTATCATTCAGTCCCGTGATGACTGTAGCTGTTGGGCTTATATGTAAAGGCTTCTTCTTACCGCCCTCGTTATAGACGATCTGTTTCAAACGCGGGACACTGCCGGCGTCTCGCTCCGTTCAGCTTCAGCTGGCTGACCCGAGATCTCACGAGGTTTCAAAACGGGATTCTCGTCCGGCACAATGGAAAGGACACAGTATATCTTCGGTATAGTTCCGATTATTGTTAAAGTCCTTCAATCCAATTTTCCAGCATGGCCATGCTCATAGACGTGGAGGTGCTTCTCTTACAGGTGTACGATCCAGCCCATACGCGTTTCGGGAACTCTCCTTCCCTTTGTCAGTGGTGTCGCATCACCTGTTGACCTCCGCCCCTTTATATCCCAGATTGCACCAAAATGTGGATCACTGGATTTCTTCCTTTGGAATCCAATTCATGCGTTTTTTTTATGCGTCTTTTTTTGTACACATGCGTTTTTTATACTATGTGTTCCTTCCATCAATATGAACATCCTCTATGAACAGAATTAATATTTCAGATTGCATATGGGAGTTATATATGGATGCATAGTGTCTTCATTTTGTTCCCTAACCCTATGCATCATGGACAAGTCTTTACAGTGCATTCTGAACATATATATTTTATTTAAAATGTTAAAATTAGACTCTATAATAAGATATAGTAAAATGAAGGAAAATATAGGAATAAAACAGCGGATAATTATTATAACCCATATAGTATCTATCGAGTTGTGAATGCATGATTGATCCTTTATTTAATATCTCTTTATAAGGGTCTAGGGTTGGAAAAATTAGACATAGGGATTGCCTATTCGACAGAGTTGATTGACTCGATAATATTAGATGCAGGGATCTGTATAAGTAGTATGTGGCTGGGAGCCCCTGTCCGAGTCCACGACGCAGTGCCGATCAGCGGCCAGACTGCGGCGTGCGAGTCGGCTCAGGGGCACCCAGTCTACAAGAACCCAAACAGCTCCAGTTCTGCATTCAGACCCGCTGGCATCATCGATCCGAACTCGTATATATACGTCTTGACTCTAATTTCGACATCTGTTGCCTCCTCGCCAGTGTCTATCTACCTTTTCCAGTGCCATGAAGATCAGTTGGGAAGGATCTTTGTTATGTACGTCCCTGAAGTGTTTGGATAGGCAATGTTTGTCATACCCCTTTCTTATGTTGGCCAGTGTTCTGCCAGTCTATGGGACGCTTCGTTCTTCCTATATACTGTCTCTTACATGGACACTGGATCAGGTAGACGACACCGGTGGTATTGCAAGTTAGACATTCTTTAATCTCCCATTTATACATATTTTGAGTAGAAGAAATCGTTATTTTTCGAGGTGTGGGGTTGATCTTGCAGCCATACATTTAAGGCCACACTTAAAGAAGCCAGTAAGCTTCATCCAAGGGCCCATGATCGTATCCTCTTTCTTTGTTGGTTCTGTTGATTTAATGGATGGGGCTATCTTTAAACCTAAATTAGGTGCTCTAGTAAATGTCAAGGATGGTGTGGTTGGTAGAAGATGTCCTGTCTCCCAGGATATGATGCCAATGTGTTTTTATAATTTTTTGCACTCTCTTGTAGTTATTATTAAAAGGGAGAACAATTCTGGTGTTAATTATTGTATTATCCGGCTCTCTCCCAATCTCTGGCTCTTTATTGGCGGAAAATGTCCGTCTATCTAAAGTCCTTGTCTTCTCTAATGCTACATCCAAAATTTTCTCAGGATACCGTTTGTCCAAAAATTGGTTCTTCATTTTTACAGCTTCTATCTCAAAATCTAGTTAATTATTTCACTCTACACGTGGATTCCTATTATTAAAAGACGTCAATTGACTTCTAGCAACTCTGGTACAAACACCATTAACCAGACTGCAATATACTGTGAAAAAAACCATCCTGACAATGTAATAACCTGTGGACTATTTAAGGTGCATTATTTGTTTTATTGTATTTTAATTACCAACTGACTTTATTTTAACCTACTCACACGTGTTCCTTTATATTGTGATTTAATACATTTTATGTACTTTATGATCCAAATGAAGTGTGCTCGCCCATCACTTTGGTTTTACAATTGACCATATAGAGGGTGGGTGTCCCTCCAATCTGGGTTAGCAGCACCCGTTCCACAGTTCCGTCCAGAGTGAGCCACCGCCCTAAACAACAGGTCAGACAGGTTTCTGGAGGAGAAGGGGATGAGCAGATGCATTACCGGGGCGAGCCGTCAGCACAGAAACCACTGCTTGTTTGGGCATCATTACATAGTGGATAATGAGGGTTGTAATTCTGGTACAGGCCTTCACGTGGTAACAATGTTGCTCAGATTCCTTTCTGTATACAATGTGTCGTCACTGTGACTAAGGGAAGATGTACGGAGGCATGCAGGGGGGTAGCTAAAAGCTCATGGGCCCTGGTGCAAGAGTTCAGCTTGGGCCCCTGTCCCTGAGTGCTTGTTGGCAAGGGGCAGGGGAGCACATAGCCTTCCTGCTGCCTGAGGCAAACATTGAAAGGGAGCCCCCTCATGCCAAATTCTTAACCTAGATAATATCCACAGTGACCACTGTGTACAGCACAGACAGCAGCTAGACGGGCCCGGAGTGACTCCATAAGGTCCTGGTCGGTTGTCACAGGTTTTTGGAGCCATGCTGACTGCAGTGCCTCCCACAGCTGCTGACTCAGCAAAGAAGACGACCGTCTACCAATCAGGGGAGTCCAATCCAGATACTGCCTGGAAAATTTAAGCCTTTTCTGCCGACACAAGGTCATAGAGGAGCAGTGACCGTCCGTCTGCTCCGGAACCCAATACCCGGTATAGGGTTCTCTGAAGACCCTGGTTAATTTTGGAGGTGAGCTGCTCCACTGTGGTGTGTCGTCCGCTCTTGTGCACCTTCGTAGCCAACATTCACCTCACATCAGTGGCACGTGGTACTCCGGCTCCGCAGTTTCCACATCACTTATTAACAATGGAGCCATTTGTCCACTCATCATACACTTCACTACAATGGCAGTTTCAGAAATACCGCCAGCTGGGGCCCGGAAATCAATAATTATCCCTTTTACTTATGACAGCAACAAGGGATATGTGTGCAGACAGCCTATTACACACCTTACAGTATATACCCACCGAGGAATATGTGTGCAGACAGCCTATCACACCTTATATACCCACCGAGGGATATCTGTGCAGACAGCCTATCACACACCTTATATACCCACTGAGGAATATGTGTGCAGACAGCCTATCACACCTTATATACCCACTGAGGAATATGTGTGCAGACAGCCTATCACACCTTATATACCCACCGAGGGATATCTGTGCAGACAGCCTATCACACACCTTATATACCCACTGAGGAATATGTGTGCAGACAGCCTATCACACCTTATATACCCACCGAGGGATATGTGTGCAGACAGCCTATCACACCTTATATACCCACTGAGGAATATGTGTGCAGACAGCCTATCACACCTTATATACCCACTGAGGAATATGTGTGCAGACAGCCTATCACACATCTTATATACCCACCGAGGGATATGTGTGCAGACAGCCTATCACACACCTTATATACCCACCGAGGGATATCTGTGCAGACAGCCTATCACACACCTTATATACCCACTGAGGAATATGTGTGCAGACAGCCTATCACACCTTATATACCCACTGAGGAATATGTGTGCAGACAGCCTATCACACCTTATATACCCACCGAGGGATATCTGTGCAGAGAACCCAACAAACACCTTATATACCCACTGAGGAATATGTGTGCAGACAGCCTATCACACCTTATATACCCACCGAGGGATATGTGTGCAGACAGCCTATCACACCTTATATACCCACTGAGGAATATGTGTGCAGACAGCCTATCACACCTTATATACCCACTGAGGAATATGTGTGCAGACAGCCTATCACACATCTTATATACCCACCGAGGGATATGTGTGCAGACAGCCTATCACACACCTTATATACCCACCGAGGGATATGTGTGCAGACAGCCTATCACACACCTTATATACCCACTGAGGAATATGTGTGCAGACAGCCTATCACACATCTTATATACCCACCGAGGGATATGTGTGCAGACAGCCTATCACACACCTTATATACCCACCGAGGGATATGTGTGCAGACAGCCTATCACATCTTATATACCCACCGAGGAATATGTGTGCAGACAGCCTATCACACCTTATATACCCACCGAGGGATATCTGTGCAGACAGCCTATCACACACCTTATATACCCACCGAGGGATATGTGTGCAGACAGCCTATCACACACCTTATATACCCACTGAGGAATATGTGTGCAGACAGCCTATCACACCTCTTATATACCCACCGAGGGATATGTGTGCAGACAGCCTATCACACCTTATATACCTACTGAGGGATATGTGTGCAGACAGCCTATCACACACCTTATATACCCACATAGGGATGTGTGTGCAGACAGGCTATCACACCTTATATACCCACCGAGGGATATGTGTGCAGACAGCCTATCACACCTTATATACCCACAGAGGGATATGTGTGCAGACAGCCTATTACACACCTTACAGTATATACCCACCGAGGAATATGTGTGCAGACAGCCTATCACACCTTATATACCCACCGAGGGATATCTGTGCAGACAGCCTATCACACACCTTATATACCCACTGAGGAATATGTGTGCAGACAGCCTATCACACCTTATATACCCACTGAGGAATATGTGTGCAGACAGCCTATCACACCTTATATACCCACCGAGGGATATCTGTGCAGACAGCCTATCACACACCTTATATACCCACTGAGGAATATGTGTGCAGACAGCCTATCACACCTTATATACCCACCGAGGGATATGTGTGCAGACAGCCTATCACACCTTATATACCCACTGAGGAATATGTGTGCAGACAGCCTATCACACCTTATATACCCACTGAGGAATATGTGTGCAGACAGCCTATCACACATCTTATATACCCACCGAGGGATATGTGTGCAGACAGCCTATCACACACCTTATATACCCACCGAGGGATATGTGTGCAGACAGCCTATCACACACCTTATATACCCACTGAGGAATATGTGTGCAGACAGCCTATCACACCTTATATACCCACTGAGGAATATGTGTGCAGACAGCCTATCACACCTTATATACCCACCGAGGGATATCTGTGCATACAGCCTATCACACACCTTATATACCCACTGAGGAATATGTGTGCAGACAGCCTATCACACCTTATATACCCACCGAGGGATATGTGTGCAGACAGCCTATCACACCTTATATACCCACTGAGGAATATGTGTGCAGACAGCCTATCACACCTTATATACCCACTGAGGAATATGTGTGCAGACAGCCTATCACACATCTTATATACCCACCGAGGGATATGTGTGCAGACAGCCTATCACACACCTTATATACCCACCGAGGGATATGTGTGCAGACAGCCTATCACACACCTTATATACCCACTGAGGAATATGTGTGCAGACAGCCTATCACACATCTTATATACCCACCGAGGGATATGTGTGCAGACAGCCTATCACACACCTTATATACCCACCGAGGGATATGTGTGCAGACAGCCTATCACATCTTATATACCCACCGAGGAATATGTGTGCAGACAGCCTATCACACCTTATATACCCACCGAGAGATATCTGTGCAGACAGCCTATCACACACCTTATATACCCACCGAGGGATATGTGTGCAGACAGCCTATCACACACCTTATATACCCACTGAGGAATATGTGTGCAGGCAGCCTATCACACCTCTTATATACCCACCGAGGGATATGTGTGCAGACAGCCTATCACACACCCTTTATACCCACTGAGGAATATGTGTACAGACAGCCTATCACACACCTTATATACCCACAGAGGGATGTGTGTGCAGACAGGCTATCACACCTTATATACCCACCGAGGGATATGTGTGCAGACAGCCTATCACACCTTATATACCCACAGAGGGATATGTGTGCAGACAGCCTATCACACCTTATATACCCACCGAGGGATATGTGTGCAGAAACAGTTCAAGGTAAAGACTAGGCAGCAGGCTACTGACGGGGCCCCCAGGACAGAAATAGTCAGAGGTAAAGACTAGGCAGCAGGCTACTGACGGGGCACCCAGGACAGAAATAGTCAGAGGTATGGACTCGGCAGAAGGCTACTGACGGGGCCCCCAAGAATAAACAGTCCGAGGTAAACACTAGGCAGCAGGCTACTGACAGGGCCCTCAGGACAGAAACAGCCCGAGGCAAGGACTAGGCAGGCAGCTACTGATGGGGCCCCCAGGACAGAAACAGTCCGATGTAAGGACTAGGCAGCAGGCTACTGACGGGGCCCCCAGGACAGAAACAGTCCGAAGCAAGGACTAGGCAGGCAGTTACTGATGGGGCCCCTAGGACAGAAACAGTCCGAGGTAAGGACTAGGCATCAGGCTACTGACGGGGCCCCCAGGACAGAAACAGTCCGAGGTAAAAACTAGGCAGCAGGCTACTGACGGAGCCCCCAGGACAGAAACTGTCCGAGGTAAGGGCTAGGCAGGAGGCTACTGACGGGGCCCCCAGGACAGAAATAGTCGGAGGTGAGGACTAGGTGCCTGGGCCCCCAGGACATAAAAAGTCTGAGGTAAGGACTAGGCAGCAGGCTACTGACGGGGCCCCCAGGACAGAAACAGTCTGAGGTAAGGACTAGGCAGGAGGCTACTGACGGGGCCCCCAGGACAGAAATAGTCAGAGGCAAGGACTAGGCAGGAGCCTAACTAATACTGTAACTTGAGGAGCCACTGTATTTGCAAGCAGCTGTACACTGGCCTCAAGAATAAAATTCACTGGTGGGCCCTAGGTACCCCACTCTGACACTAGATGACAGTAATGGTGGTGGTGATAATAATGGTGGTGGTCATCACAATGGTGATATCAAGCACTACTTGTCCTAATTCTATGATGAGATCAGGAGTTTCTATGTGATCAGTGATGTATACAACGTCCTAGCTCAGTAACACCACAGTAACCGGTGACAGGAGCGGCTGAGCTGCGTACCTGCTCCATCCATCATGTCTCTTATCGGTAGCTTGTCACCGGCTTCTCTCCTCTGCCCCAGAGACTTTCTATCCAGCTATGAATCTTGACGTGAATAAATAAATTAAATGGATTTTGTACATTATAGATAAGTCTCTCCTCCCACAAGGACAAAGTAATTGTAGGGGTCCCTGATGGGCCCATTGCAGTCCCTTTGAATTGGACGAACCACAGTTACCAACATGAAAGGCATTATGGGATATCATGAAATCCAGGACATCATGGAGGAAATAAATAGTTAAATCTTCCTCTCCAGGAACTATTATTTTATTAGCACTGGTTCATACACAACGTGCTGCGGAGGCTGGTCGGGGTCAGAAGAAGACTTTTGGGCATTTGTGATGCACAACAATTCTAATGACCTGAATATGGAGATCAGGGCTAATTTTTTATTTTTTTTTGGGGGGGGGGGGTGTCGGACTGATTTCCACGATACAGAACAGAGGATAGCGGTTGTATAGGAAAGCAATGACTGACAAGGCCGTGCTCCACTCTCAGAGCCATCTCCCCCCTCATGGCCACTTCTTTCGAATAAGTATAAACAACAGGTCAGACAGGTTTCTGGAGGAGAAGGGGATGAGCAGATGCATTACCGGGGCGAGCCGTCAGCACAGAAACCACAGTTTGTTTGGGCATCATTACATAGTGGATAATGAGGGTTGTAATTATGGTACAGGCCTTCACGTGGTAACAATGTTGCTCAGATTCCTTTCTGTATACAATGTGTCGTCACTGTGACTATGGGAACATGTACAGAGGCATGCAAAAGTTTGGGCAAAAGTTTTGTGTCAAAATTCATGTTACTGTGAACAGTTAAGCAAGTTGAAGATTAAACGATCTCCAAAATGCATAAAGTCAAAGATGAAACACACAAAAGTATGAGAACCCAAGGAGATTTGAGCGCTCAGATAACATTGACCAAGGTCTCAGATATTATTTAGCCTGTTAGAGTTGAGGCTTGTTCTCAATCATCGTTAGAAAAGGCCTCTAAACCTTGTCCAAAAACCAGCAGCCATGGGTTCTTCTAAGCAGCTGTTATCAGGAACAGAGGAGGTCAGAAGATTTGGAAGACCAAGAAAAATTTCATAGACAGGATTGCTAGAAAGGCAAGAACCCCCACTTGACTGCAAAAGCCCGTACAATTCAGAAGACTCTGGAGTTGGGGTACATTGTTCAGCGATGCCCAAATATGGTCTTCATGGAGGAGTCATCAGAAGAAAACCTCTCCTATGTCCTCATCACAACATTCAGCGTCAGAAGATCTAAACAATAGCGATGAGCAGCATAGGCAATATTTGTTTTTGAGATATTTAGCAAATTTTTGGCCTAATATTCGCCACAAATTCGTGATCTCCAGTCATTATTTTCTTGATTGTGAAAATCGGCAATGTAATATGCGCGTATTGCGTGCACAATACAGGCGTCGGTCACTATAGGTACATTTTTCAAGCTGCTAGAAGATTCCTGAGACTGGAGAAGATGGTTGGCAGCAACTTTTGTGACTATGAGGAAGAACTCCTGATCACTGTTTTTTATTACATTTCGCAGGCACGGCAGAACAATAGCTTTATATGCAGATAGAGTTCTCCAATATATTCGCGATTGCGCAAATGGGCACTAATGATGCGAATATTTTTAGGTGCCATGCGTGCAACTTCACATTTTATCAGGTCTGAGTAGATATTACCGATTGGTGCACTAAGTATTGTTGTGACGTCACAGCGCTATGTCTGTAGCATGTATGTATGGACAGCAGAGAAATATCTCTCACATGCACATTGCACATCCGTTTTCCTGCCGCACACTATATACACCACACACACTGACTATCTGTATTATATATATATGAGCTAACTATCTAATGTAATGACACAGGAAAGCACAGAGCACAGCAATGTCACTGCTCTCTCAGATCTCCAAAATACTGCATACAAGGGCTGCTGGGGAGGTTCTTATATAGTAAGGGGGCGGGCAGCTTTCCTATTGGTTGCTGGGGATGTTGCTAAGCTCAGACAAAGACATTGCAGCCTTCTCATTGGCCCACAATCAAGAAGCAGAAAAAAAATCTAGAATATTCGCGATTACGAAGATATAGCACTGTATTCTAGATCTTCATGAATTCTCAAAGTGCCGATATTCACGATAAAAATTTGCGATTAGAGTATTCGCAATCGACACTACTAAACAAGTCTGGTGCATTTTGGAAACAAGTTCAGTGTGCCAATGAGGGTAAAATAGAAGTATTTGGCCACATTAGGCAAAAGGTATGTATGGACAAAAAAAGGCCCATCATTTCATGAAAAGAACACCTGTCAAACCATGGGGGTGGTTCAATCATGATTTCAGGCTGAGTTGCAGCCAATGGCGCAGGGAACATTTCACAGGTAGAGGGAAGAATGGATTTAATGAAATTCCAGCAAATTCTGGAAGCAAACATAACACCAACTGTAAAGAAGCTGAAGTTGAAAAGAGGATGGCAACTACATATAGATAATGATCCTAAACACACCTCAAAATCCACCATAGACAAACTCAAAAGAAGGTTTTAACATGACCCTCACAGTCCCCTGATCTGATGAAGGTTTTACCATGGCCCTCACAGTCCCCTGATCTGCTGAAGGTTTTACCATGGCCCTCACAGTCCCCTGATCTGCTGAAGGTTTTACCATGGCCCTCACAGTCCGCTGATCTGCTGAAGGTTTTACCATGGCCCTCACAGTCCCCTGATCTGCTGAAGGTTTTACTATGGCCCTCACAGTCCCCTGATCTGCTGAAGGTTTTACTACGGTCCTCACAGTCCCCTGATCTGCTGAAGGTTTTACCATGGCCCTCACAGTCCCCTGATCTGATGAAGGTTTTACCATGGCCCTCACAGTCCCCTGATCTGCTGAAGGTTTTACCATGGCCTTTACAGTTCCCTGATCTGCTGAAGGTATTACCATGGCCCTCACAGTCCCCTGATCTGCTGAAGGTTTTACTACGGTTCTCACAGTCCCCTGACTGATCTGCTGAAGGTTTTACTATGGCCCTCACAGTCCCCTGATCTGCTGAAGGTTTTACTACGGTCCTCACAGTCCCCTGATCTGATGAAGGTTTTACCATGGCCCTCACAGTCCCCTGATCTGCTGAAGGTTTTACTATGTCCCTCACAGTCCCCTGATCTGCTGAAGGTTTTACTACGGTCCTCACAGTCCCCTGATCTGCTGAAGGTTTTACCATGGCCCTCACAGTCCCCTGATCTGATGAAGGTTTTACCATGGCCCTCACAGTCCCCTGATCTGCTGAAGGTTTTACCATGGCCTTTACAGTTCCCTGATATGCTGAAGGTATTACCATGGCCCTCACAGTCCCCTGATCTGCTGAAGGTTTTACTACGGTCCTCACAGTCCCCTGACTGATCTGCTGAAGGTTTTACCATGGCCCTCACAGTCCCCTGATCTGCTGAAGGTTTTACCATGGCCTTTACAGTTCCCTGATCTGCTGAAGGTATTACCATGGCCCTCACAGTCCCCTGATCTGCTGAAGGTTTTACTACGGTTCTCACAGTCCCCTGACTGATCTGCTGAAGGTTTTACTATGGCCCTCACAGTCCCCTGATCTGCTGAAGGTTTTACTACGGTCCTCACAGTCCCCTCAAGACCTCAAAAGAGAAGAGCAGGGAAGAGGGCCTGGAAACCTCAAAGAACTGGAAGACATCTGCAAGGAAGAATGGATGAAAATCCCTGAAACAAGAACTTAAAATGGTTATTTTTAAAATGTAAAAGATGAAAATAAAAAATATTTTTTTCCCTTAAATTATAAGTGTCACCTTTATGCCTTTTAGAGATGATTTCATGTTGAACTTGGTTCACTGTTCACAGTACCAGTCATTTTGACCATGGGGTACCCAAACTTTTGAATGCTACTGTATATTCTAACATTGTTTCTCAACCTGCGGTAAATGAAACTCAGGGGGTACGTGGCGCAGGGTAAGGGGTACACAGGACTGCCCTAACATCCTCAGGACGGCGATGCGACAGAAAACAGGAGTCAATGTCTCCCTGCCCCACCATTCACTTTCATAGGCCACTAGGCCTGAAGCCTATGAGAGGATGAGGCAGGAGGTGTGATGATGTCACTGCGACCACCTGAGCGAGGACGCAGACAGCCCAGGATGAAGGATGGAAGAAGCCCATGTCCTGCATCGCATCACAGACCGCAGCATTGAATGGGAGGGAGGTGAATATTTGATTTTATTACTTATTGCCACTTTGGGGGAGCATACTATTGGACCAGTATCGGGGGTCATTATTATTACTTGGAAATACTATGTGGGAGTTTTATTAATACTAGGGGCACTAAAAGAGGCATTAGAACTGGGGAATTATGGGAAGGAGGCCTTTTTACTACTTGGGCACACAGTGGGGCCTTTATTAATCCCATTTGGTGGGTTTATTATTACTGAGGTACTATAGGGAGAATTATTACTACTTGGGGGGGGGGGGACTTTTTTGCACTTTATTATTACTGGGGGCACTATAGGGGGAGTTATTACTATCTCCTGTCTAATCCATCTATATCTAATATTTCTGTTATCACTTATAATCTGATATCTCTATATCTATCTAATTCCTTATTCCTGCTAATATGTGATGATTTCAAGAGTAGAAAATAAATTCTTTAACAACAAAACTTCACATCAGAACACAATTTGTCGTCTTCTCTGTACGTTTTTCAGCATCTCCAGATCTAGGAGGACCTCCACTTGGGCATTGCTTCTTCTCTTGGTCTCCAGGAGGCGGTGGGTTTGTTAGTGACGGCTTCTTGTTCTGCTGGTAATTCCAGCTCTTGGCAGTTTCTTTGTTTCGCCCTGGGGTCACCAGGGGCAGATTGGCCATAGACCTTACAAGGAAATTTCTGGTGGGCCTATGTCCAGGGGTCCGCCTGGGCCCTCCCCACGGCCGGCCAGTGGAAGTTTTTAGGGATATATTTTGTGCTGCTGGGGGCAGTATTTTGTGATGGGCTGTGTTATTTGGCCCTGTTGGGGTGGTATAATGTGGCACAAAATGGTTTTATTAGCCCTGCCTTCCATCAATTTGGACCCAACTACAAAATGGGGCCACTTTTAGTATTTTTTTTCCGGGGCCACTTCAAGTTCCCAATCCGCCCCTGGTTGTCACCAGGACTCTGAATTCACAAACATGAGGGGGAACGCCGCATCTTCACTTTACCATAAACATACAGGGTGTCAGGCCCCGGTTTCATCCTTGCTATGCGGCCCTTAATTCTCTATGTACGCCAATGCCCCCTTGGCTGACAGCATGAAATACATTTTCGTTTCACATTATGCATAGGATAACCCCTTTACATAAAAAAAAAAAAAAAAGGGTCTGCTCACAAGATTCGGGAGAGTGAGTGGGGGGGGGGGGGGGGGGGGGCTACTGACCGACCCATCAGCTTGCCTAATGCATTTCACACTGAACAGGACTGAGCAGCCTGCAATTTATGAGAAGATGCAGGCGGCAGAAGACGGGGCAAAATGTTTAATAAAATTTGCAAACTTTTTTTTTATCCCACAATATGAAAAATCCAATAAAAAAATAATTGCCCTGAAGGTGTCCATATCCGCTAAAGGGGTTGTCCTAGTTATATAAAGACTTGGGCAACCCCTGGAAATAGCCTACAATAACAGAAGGACGGCCACTCGCCCGTTCTCTCCGCTGCTTCTTCCTGTGCTGAGCTCCATTGTTCCCGCTACTGACATCATCTTCCAGGCACTGGCCTCACTAGTGCACGAGATGTCTCTGCTGAGGCCAGTGATTGGCTGCAGCAGTCACATGTGCTCACGGAACATCACCGGCGCAGGCAGTAAGATTGCATCCGCAGTGGGGGGACTGGAGCACAGTGCAGGAAGAAGCCGGCGAGTGTCCATTCTTTTGTCATTTCAGGCCATTTACAGGGGTTGCCCGAGTCGTTCTATAACCCCCTGAAATTGTAGAAACAATGGCTCAGATTTTTCTGAAGTCACTGCGGCGTGGGCTGTCAGTCGGACCAGATCTTCTCATGTCCACGAGGTGTAGCTTAGATGGTGAATCTTCTAGCCCAGATTGCTGGCTGGCAAATACTTATTGATTTATGTTACTTTCCAAGAAAGACGCTCAAAACTGGGCTCCTCACGATCTGAAAAAAACTTAACGATCCAGGCTCCATTCTGCCGGCTCCCGCTGTCTGCCTTGGTCTTTAGGGAACCCCTTTCTGTTGCAGAGACTTCTCCGCCTGGACCCTTATAGTCTTGCACTCTCCCATAAGGTGTTGGCTATTTGTTCTCGTTCAGGCAAAAAAATGACTTCAAGGTTGTCTGGAGAAGCCGCTCCCGATCCTGGAGAATAGATGTGAGCCAGGGGCTAGGCTGTCCACCCTCAATCCTCCCATGTTGGAAGACAGAAGTTTCTCCGCAGAAGACCAACCCCACTGACTGCTGCTGTTCTGTACATGGTCACCCCAGCACAAATCAAATCTTCCTTTAATTAACTGTTTCGGGGACAGACACCATTTCAGGTTTTCGTGAGATATTAACAACATACTGTCCAGGAAGGCGGTTCCTCTTTAACCACTTCAACCCCCGCTAGCTGAAACCCCCTTAATGACCAGGCCACTTTTTACACTTCGGCACTACACTCCTTTCACCGTTTATCGCTCGGTCATGCAACTTACCACCCAAATTAATTTTACCTTCTTTTCTTCTCACTAATAGAGCTTTCATTTGGTGGTATTTCATTGCTGCTGACATTTTTACTTTTTTTGTTATTAATCAAAATTTAATGATTTGTTTGCAAAAAAATGACATTTTTCACTTTCAGCTGTAAAATTTTGTAAAAAAAACGACATCCATATATAAATTTTTCACTAAATTTATTGTTCTACATGTCTTTGATAAAAAAAAAAATGTTTGGGCAAAAAAAAAAAAAGGTTTGGGTAAAAGTTATAGCGCTTACAAACTATGGTACAAAAATGTGAATTTCCGCTTTTTGAAGCAGCTCTGACTTTCTGAGCACCTGTCATGATTCCTGAGGTTCTACAATGCCCAGACAGTACAAACACCCCACAAATGACCCCATTTCGGAAAGTAGACACCCTAAGGTATTCACTGATGGGCATAGTGAGTTCATAGAACTTTTTATTTTTTGTCACAAGTTAGCGGAAAATGATGATTTTTATTTTTTTTCTTACAAAGTCTCATATTCCACTAACTTGTGACAAAAAAATAAAAATTCTAGGAACTCACCATGCCCCTCACAGAATACCTTGGGGTGTCTTCCTTCCAAAATGGGGTCACTTGTGGGGTAGTTATACTGCCCTGGCAATTTAGGGGCCCAAATGTGTGAGAAGTACTTTGCAATCAAAATGTGTAAAAATTGGCCTGCGAAATCCGAAAGGTGCACTTTGGAATATGTGCCCCTTTGCCCACCTAGGCTGCAAAAAAGTGTCACACATCTGGTATCGCCGTACTCAGGAGAAGTTGGGCAATGTGTTTTGGGGTGTCATTTTACATATACCCATGCTGGGTGAGAGAAATATCTTGGCAAAAGACAACTTTTCCCATTTTTTTATACAAAGTTGGCATTTGACCAAAATATTTCTCTCACCCAGCATGGGTATATGTAAGATGACACCCCAAAACACATTCCCCAACTTCTCCTGAGTACGGCGATACCACATGTGTGACACTTTTTTGCAGCCTAGATGCGCAAAGGGGCCCAAATTCCTTTTAGGAGGGCATTTTTAGACATTTGGATCCCAGACTTCTTCTCACGCTTTAGGGCCACTAAAAAGCCAGGGCAGTATAAATACCCCACATGTGACCCCACTTTGGAAAGAAGACACCCCAAGGTATTCAATGAGGGGCCTGGCGAGTTCATAGAAATATTTTTTTTGGGCAAAGGTTAGCAGAATTTTTTTTTGTTTTGTTTTTTCTCACAAAGTCTCACTGTCCGCTAACTTGGGACAAAAATTTAAATCTTTCATGGACTCAATATGCTCCTCAGCGAATACCTTGGGGTGTCTTCTTTCCAAAATGGGGTCAGTTGTGGGGTGTTTGTACTGCCCTGGCATTTGAGGGTCTCCGCAATCATTACATGTATGGCCAGCATTAGGAGTTTCTGCTATTCTCCTTATATTGAGCATACAGGTAAGGAGATTTTTTTTCCCGTTCAGCCTCTGGGCTGAAAGAAAAAATGAACGGCACAGATTTCTTCATTCGCATCGATCAATGTGGATGAAAAAATCTCTGCCCCCCCAAAAAAGGAGGGGAAAGGCGTCTGCCAGGACATAGGAGCTCCGCCCAACAACCATACCCGACTTAGGTCGTATGCCCTGGCAAACCAGATTTCTCCATTCACATCAATCGATGTGGATGAATAAATCATTGCCGGGATTTTTTTTTTTTTTTTTTTTATATACAAAGTGTTTGCCAAAGCATATGAACGCCGCCTCCTCCTCAGCTCGTATGCCTCGGCAAACGTATCTGTCACTGCAGAGGAGAAAATCCCGTCTTGCAGCGCCGCATACACCGACTTGCGTGTAATCTGACAGCAGCGCAATGCTTCTGTCAGAATGCACATCAGTGCTGCAGCTAGTCGATCGGTTGGTCCACCTGGAAGGTAAAAAAAAAACAGGCCGCAACGCAATAATTTTATTAACTTTGGAACAGAACATGTAACTTTAACTTTTTTTTTTTTTTTTTTTTTTTTTTTTAAAGAGTTTATTGGGAAAATTACAAAACATTAACAGCAAAATTTTTTACAACCCCTCAATTGTTAATGACCCAACCAAATGTAGATAAATATAAATATAGTCAGTTCATCTTTTAGTTGCATTTAGAAAAAACTTTAACTTTTTGAACTAAATATTAACCTTTTTGCTTACTGGTGTTTTTTTTTTACCTTTATAGAACAAACCTCTCCTTCCCCATGGGTCAATGTGCAAAGCGCAAATCGCCCAAAGATGTGGCGAAGTGCGTTATGCACTTTGTCCCAGGTGAAAGGAGACGTTTGCAGCAGCTGTGAGTGAATGGGCCCTAATAGCCCTGTGTGCCTGTCCTGGTGAGATGTGATCCCTATGCTAGGTGTACCTGTGTGTGGTACTTCCGGAAACACTCTCCGAAGTATAGGGCAGGGTGGTCAGGGCAGTCAGGACAGAAACAGCGGGTGTCACGCCTTATTCCACTCCTGCTACAGACACAACATCTTTTTCAGGGTGACGGTTGGGTTGAGGTACCAGGAACGACATTGGGGAAATGTCGCTCGTGTAGACGGCTAACTACACTGGTGGATGGGGCCACGGAACCTCCTGGGTACAGGAGGTTCTCAATGATCTCTTCCTGAAATTTGAGGAAGGATCGTGTTCTCACAGCCTTACTGTAGAGAACAAAACTATTATACAGAGCCAATTTAATCAAATATACAGACACCTTCTTATACCAGCGTCTGGTTCTGAGGGACACTAAATACGGAGACAACATCTGGTCATTGAAGTCCACCCCTCCCATGTGAAGGTTATAGTCGTGGACTGAGAGGGGCTTTTCAATGACACGGGTTGCTCACTCAATTTGTATTGTCGTGTCTGCGTGAATGGAGGAGAGCATGTAAACGTCACGCTTGTCTCTCCATTTCACCGCGAGCAGTTCTTCGTTACACAGTGCGGCCCTCTGCCCCCTTGCAAGACGGGTGGTAACGAGCCGTTGGGGGAAGCCTGCGCGACTAGTTTGCGCGGTGCCACAGGCGCCAATCTGTTCTAGAAACAAATGCCTAAAGAGGGGCACACTTGTGTAAAAATTGTTCACATAAAGATGGTACCCCTTGCCGAATAAGGGTGACACCAAGTCCCAGACTGTCTTCCCACTGCTCCCCAGGTAGTCAGGGCAACCGACCGGCTCCAGGGTCTGATCTTTTCCCTCATAGACACAAAATTTGTGGGTATAGCCTGTGGCCCTTTCACAGAGCTTATACAATTTGACGCCATACCGGGCGTGCTTGCTTGGGATGTATTGTTTGAAGCCAAGGCGCCCGGTAAAATATATTAGGGACTCGTCTACGCAGAGGTTTTGCTCAGGGGAATACAAATCTGCAAATTTCTGGTTGAAATGGTCTATGAGGGGCCGAATTTTGTGGAGCCGCTCAAAAGCAGGGTGGCCTCTGGGACGGGAGGCGGTGTTGTCGCTAAAGTGCAGGAAACGCAGGATGGCCTCAAATCGTGCCCTGGACATAGCAGCAGAGAACATGGGCATGTGATGAATTGGGTTCGTGGACCAATATGACCGCAATTCATGCTTTTTAGTTAGACCCATGTTGAGGAGAAGGCCCAGAAAAATTTTTATTTCGGAAACTTGGACGGGTTTCCACCGGAAAGGCTGGGCATAAAAGCTTCCCAGGTTGGCGGTTATAAATTGTGTGGCATACCGGTTTGTTTCTGCCACGACTAAGTCCAAGAGCTCCGCAGTCAAGAACAGCTCAAAAAATCCCAGGGCCGAACCGATCTGAGCTGTCTCAACCCGAACTCCAGACTGGGCGGTGAAAGGGGGAACTACAGGTGCGGCTGAAGTTGGGGACTGCCAATCAGGGTTTGCCAGCACCTCAGGGATTCTAGGGGCTCTACGGGCCCGTCTTTGCGGTGGCTGCGACGGGGTCACTACTGCACGTGCCACCGTACCAGCTTCAACTGCCCTTCTGGTGCTCGCTACTTCACCAGGTTGTACGGCAGTGCTGGTACTAGGTCCAGGGAGGGCTGCGCTGCTGGTGTATGCCTCACCACGTAATCTGACAGCGCCAGGCCCACTCTGCTGCCCATGAAGCGGATCCTGCACAACCTGTGGTCTAGCGACACGGGGCCGGGTACGCCTGGTGCTATCAGGGACCTCAGCCTCCTCGTCCGAACTTTGGGTCAGAGAGCCACTGCTTTCTACAGGTTCATATTCTGACCCGCTGGATTCATCAGATGAGGGTTCCCATTCCTCATCCGACTGGGTCAGAAGCCTGTAGGCCTCTTCAGAGGAATACCCCCTGTTAGACATTTGGGCAACTAAATTAAGGGGTATTCCCTGAGACTACCCAAGAAAAAAAGCAAGCCTGTCTTACAAAGGGGAGGCTAGTGAAGTACCGGAGGCCGCTGCGGTTGATAATAAAATATCAAAACTGATTTTTTTATCGCCGCAGCGCGTGTAAAGTGAATGTGCAGTGATCAAAAAAAAAATTTTTTGTCACTGCAGTGGGGCGGGCGTGGGTGAACGCACGTGTGGGCGAGCGATCAGGCCTGATCCGGCAAACACTGCGTTTTGGGTGGAGGGCGAACTAAAGTGACACTAGTACTATTATAGATCTGACTGTGATCAGTTTTGATCACTTCCAGATACTATAAAAGTACAAATGCTGATTAGCGATACGCTAATCAGCGAATAAGGGACTGCGGTGCGGTGGGCTGGGCGCTAACTGATCGCTAACTACCTAACCAAGGGGCCTAAACTATACTGAAACCTAACAGTCAATACCAGTGGGAAAAAAAGTGACAGTTTACACTGATCACTTTTTTCCTTTCACTAGTGATTGACAGGGGTGATCAAAGGGTTAATTGGGGTGCAGGGGGTGATCTGGGGCTAAGTGTGTGGTGTTTGGTGTACTCACTGTGAAGCCTGCTCCTCTGCTGGATCCAACCGACGAAAAGAACCAGCAGAAGAGCAGGGCAGCCATATAACAGATCATATTTACAAATATGATCTGCTATGTGGCTTCTGATTAGATTTTTTAAAAATCAGCAACCTGCCAGCCACGATCATTGGCTGGCAGGTTGCTGACGAAATACTCCTTCAACTTTTGCCGGCCCGCGATGCGCATGCGCGGGCCGGCTCTGGCCGAAATCTCGCATCTCGCGAGATGACGCACGGATGCGTCCAGGAGAAATGAATCAACCACCTTCCGGACGCATCCGTGCGTTAGGCGGTCCGGAGGTGGTTAAAGGACCCAGAGGTAATGGATATGAGCCCTACAACATTGCACAGCATCCACTGCAGAAGTCCGACAACCCAGTAGTTTCATGCTGGTTATACAGACTGGTAAAACTGGAAGTCACCTTGTCGCTGGTAGATGGGCACGAATCAAATTTGATCAAAAGTATGTACAGAAAGTATATAATTGGGGCAGTTTACATTTATTCATGTTTCTAGTGTTTACATGCATCTCTGCACATGGCAGTGTGCTGCTACTTGTAGTCCTTGTTTGCTTTTACCCTGTAGCCATGGCAGCGTGCGCCTGACTTTCCAACCCCTTTTTCAGATTGTTTGGAGGTTCTGGTCTGTTTTTTGCATTGAACATTGGGGGGTGCGGCTGCCCCCTTTTAGGCCAAGCATTCCCTTCCAACTGCCCAGAGTATAATACGGTTGGATTCTACATTGTCCTGAAGTTTTGTAGCCCAAAGTTCTCCACGCAGGTGCAGCCTGTGAACGTCGTGGTTTGAAACAGCTCTAGGATTATGTGCCCAGTACGTGATCCTGGGAGTGCCCGCAACATAACTGCTACGCAAAAAAAAAAAAAAAAAATCATAATGAATTCTATTAACACTTGCCACTAGGCGGGAGAGGAGATTTAAAAAAATAAATAAAAAAAGGGAAATAACCAGATAACCCCTTTATGACGCATGACAGCATACCATGAGAGATGACCGCCTCCAACCAGGTAGGGACAGGAAGTATAAATTAGACCTTCCTCCAGCTCTTCCTCAGTGTCTTTCTGGACCGATAGCCTAGAGCAGGGATGGCCAACCTGAGGCTCTCCAGCTGTTGCAAAACTACAACCCCCATCATGCCCAGACAGTCTACAGCAGGGCATGGTGGGAGTTGTAGTTTTACAACAGCTGGAGAGCCACAGGTTGGCCATGCCTGGCCTAGAGAATCTTATCCTCACATATAAAGGATTATTATATATCTACAATTATTATTTTTTTGCATTCACACCCACACCCACCTTCACCTAATTTTTTGGCCTATATGTGGGCCTGTATATACATATCCCTACATATATTTATTCATATACGTAATTAGGGAGGGAAATCCGTGCCGTCATGGAGGATTCATGAAAAGGGAATTACCGGTAACTAATTTGGTTTTTCCCTTTCATCCTCCATGACGGCATACCATGAGATATAACAGATTAATACTCTTATTTGGGGGGGGGGGGGGACTATGGCCTGAAGCACCTTCCTGCCGAAAGCGAGCTCCTGACTAGCTCTAGTATCCACTCTATTATGAGGACTTGACCACGTCGCTGCTTTGCATATCTGTTCTAATGAGGCGCTCGGCCCAGGATGCAGCCACGGATCTTGTGGAATGTGCTGTAAAGGACTTTGTTGGAGGCATAGTTGACACTTTATATGACTCTGAAATTGCCATTTTTACCCATCTAGATCATGAGTTTCTTGTGGCTTTTTGCCCTTTATGTGTTCCACTGAACTGGACAAATAGATAGTCCGTTTTCCTGAACGATTTTGTAACTTCTAGATAGAGTAACACGGCCCCACGTACATCTAATTTGTGAAAATGTCTTTCCCCTTCTGTTTTTGGGTTTGAGCAGAATGATGGGACAATAATCTCCTCCTGGCTGTGGACGTTTGATACCACTTTAGGAAGAATTGTCCAGTCTGAATACAATTCTGACCGGAATTTGGTGCAGAAAGGTTCTGCTATTTTTAGAGCTTGGATTTCACTCGCTCTTCGCGCTGAGGCGATTGATACCAGGAATAAAGTTTTTAGAGATAAAGATCTCAACGAGGTTTCTGACCGAGGTTCAAACGGGGCGTTTATCAGACCTAATAGCACTACATTGAGATCCCAAGGGGAAACTGTAGGTCTTAGGAACGGTCTTAACCTATCTGCTCCTTTTAGAAACCGGATCACCGGCCACCAATGTTGTTAATGCTATAGAGGGAGGGGGGGCCGTTGGGGGGCGCACGCTGTGCCACCAACGAATTATTACAATAGAGGGAGGAAGGGGGGGGGGGGGCGGACACTGTGCCACCAACAAATTATTACAATAGAGGGAGGGAGGGGGGGGGGGGGGGGGGCCGTACTGGCCACTAATGATATTCAAGCTGGGGAGGGGTCTGCCCCCTGCTGCCTGGCAGCCCTGATCTCTTACAAGGGGATATGATAGTACAATTGCGGCACCTGAGGGGTTAATTGTGCTGATCACAGCCCCCTGTAAGAGATCGGGTGCAGGGGGGCAGTCATGTACACAGTTTGTAGTGTATTCTAACTAGAAGCGTCCCCATCACCATGGGAACGCCTCTGTGTTAGAATATACTGTCGGAAATGAGTTTTCACGATGTAACTCAAATCCGATGGTATATTCTAACAGAGGCGTTCCCATGGTGATGGGGACGCTTCAAGTTAAAATATACCATCGGATTGGAGAAAACAATGGTATAAAAGGGACTCCAGACTTTACATTGAAAGTCAATGGGGACGGATCCGTTTGAAATGGCACCATATTGTGTAAACGTCAAACGGATCCGTCCCCATTGACTTGCATTGTAATTCAGGACGGATCCGTTTGGCTCCGCACGGCCAGGCGGACACCAAAATGACTTCTTTTTCATGTCCGTGGATCCTCCAAAAATCAAGGAAGACCCACGGACGAAAAAACGGTCACGGATCACGGACCTACAGACCCCGTTTTTGCGGACCGTGAAAAAATACTGTCGTGTGCATGAGGCCTAAGTCTGATATGTGAACTCTTAACGTGTTTGAGCGTAAGCCTTTTTCAAAGCCGGACTGCAGGAAACCTAGAACTGCTTGGACTTCTGTGAAGAAGTTTTTTCCTGGATGCACCAACAGCAAAATTTATTCCACACCTTACGATAAATTTTAGAAGTTACATCTTTTCTGCTGGCTGCCATAGTGTTAATGGTGGCTTCTGATAGGCCCTTAGCTCTCAAAATCATCCTTTCAGGTTCCAGGCCGTTAGGTGTAACCTTTCTATCTGGGGATGGTAGATCGGACCCGGAGATAGTAGATCCTGTTGCCAAGGAAGGATCCATGGGCTCTGTATTGAAAGAATTTTCAGTAACGGAAACCATGTTTTTTTTGGCCATAGAGGGGCTATTAGTATCACATGAGCCCTGTCTAGCCAAATCTTTTTTAGGACCCTGGGAATTAATTGAAAAGGGGGAGGCATATGCTAGTTGAAAAGCCCATTTTTGGGACAGTGCATCTACCCCTATGTTTCCATCTAACGGCTGAAGCGAAAAGATCTACTCCCCACAATTTCGTGATTTGGAGAAAGACGTGTCTTTCTAGGCTCCAATCTGTTGTTTTTCAGGAAGTTCTGCTTAAAAAGTCTGCTTCTATGTTTAGGACCCTTTTAAATGGATTGATGATAGGGATCTTAATTGAATCTCCACCCAGGAGAATATTTTTTCTGTTAGTTTGCTCAATGCTAAACTTCTTGTCCCACCTTGATGGTTCAGATAAGCAACTACTGTTGTATTGGTTCCAACACTCTAAAATCCATTGTTGCAGGATGCGGGTGTGGAACTGAGCCCATCTTACAGCCGTGATGCATGAGGTCAGAGAGCCCAGTAGTTTCATGGCCTCTCTGATCGTACATACAGGTTGATTTTGGAATTTTGCTGCCTTTTCGCTTATCCCCATTACCTTCTGGTCAGTAAGAACTGTCTCTTGGTGGATCGTATCTAGACGAACCCCTAGGAAGGTTAGGTTCTGGGATGGGCAAGGATTTGACTTCTTCCAATTTATTAGCCACCCTGTACGGTACAGAGTTTGGAAAGTCAAAAACAGGATTGTTTTTGAGATCTGTCTCCGAATTGCCTACGATCAACAGGTCGTCTAAGTAAGGGAATATTAGGATATTTCGTCTTCTTAAGTGAGCCACTACCTCCAACATTACTTTGGTAAATACCCTTGGTGCGGATGTAATTCCAAATGGGAGTACATGAAACTGGAAATGGCATAGTCTTCTTCCCAAGAAAACCGCTATGCGGAGAAACTTTTGGGATTCCTCGCAAATTGGGATATGGAAATAAGCGTCCTTTAGGTCGATAGATGCTAAAAAATCTCCTCCTTTTAATAGGTTTATTATGGACCTTATTGTTTCCATTTTGAACCGGACTTGTTTTATGGATTTGTTTAATTTTTTTTAAGTTTATTATTAGTCGAGAGTTTTCGTCAGGTTTTCTTACCAGAAAAACGGTTGAATAATAACCTTTCCTCTGTTGAGAAAGAGGAACCGGGACAATGGCCTTTTGGGCCAACAAATCCCGAATCCCCCTTTCCAAATTTTTCTGTAACGCAGCTGATCTTTGGATGGGGGTTAACCTGAATATATTTGGGGGGGGGGGGGGGGGGGGAGGAAGGCGAAAGGTAATATTGTAACCTTTTGAAATGATGTTTAACACCCAGGGATTTATTGTGATATCTTCCCATTCCTTTAAGAACAGCCTCAGTCTTCCTCCTACCTCTCTGGCGTCATTGTTTATTGGAATCTGTATTTCTTGGGGTAAATAAGAACCCTCTGTTACCACTTTTTGGATTTTTTCATTTTGACCAAGGAGTGTCCCTAAAAGGTTCTCTTGGCCTGGAAAGAACTCCCTTTTTTAGTCCTACGATTTTATTTGTATCTTTGGGAAATGATTTTTTTGAGTCCGCGGCCTTCTCTAAAATGGATTCAAGATCTTGGCCGAACAGTAGGTCCCCATGAAATGGCAAACTACAAAGCCTTGTTTTTGAACCGGTAGCACCGGACCAGGATTTTAACCAGAGAGCTCTCCTAGCTACAACTGCTAGGCCCAAGGACTTGGCGACCATTCTGACTGACTCTGCCGTGGAGTCTGACAGGAAATCAACTGCTTTCACTAGTAGGAAAGGAGTCTTTTAAAGTATCATACGAGGCTCCTTCTTTCAGGAGAACCTCTAACTGTAGCAGCCACTGTTTTAAAGACCTGGATACAGATGTGGCCGCCAGATTAGGCTTGAATAGCGCTGTGCTAGCCTCCCAGACTTTTTTGAGAACTTGATCAGTTTTTTTTGTCCATGGGATCCTTTAAGGTCCCCATATCTTCGAATGGGAGAGCATTAGCCCCTGTCACTAGTTTGGATAAGGATACATCCACTTTGGGGCAAGTTGTTAATAGGGCCTCGTCTTCTTTACAGAATGGGAGGCGACGTTTCATTGTTTTTGGGCCAAATAGTTTTTTTATCTGGGGATTTCCATTCCCTTTTGATTAGTTCCATCATGTTTTTATGGACCGGAAACACCCTCTTTTTTCCTCTGTTCTAGACCGCTATACATTTGGTCCTGGACGGACCTCTGCACTTTCTCGTCTGAGAGCCCCATAGTAGCCCTAATGGCTTTTACTAACTCCTTCATGTCCTCACAGGAAAAAAGAACGTTTTTATACTTTGAATCGGACCCGGAAGAGATTTCGGAATCTTCATCCTCCGAAGCAGACTCAGGTTCTGAGTCAGAGGATGGCACGGAGATGCTTAATTTAGGATCTCCGTGTTTAGAGCTAGAAGTCCCAGGAGTAACGACCGGACTTTCTGCCATAGCAGATCTCATTTCTTCACTTATTACATCTCGCAGCTTCTCTCTAATTGCAAGTCCTTCACCATATTAGAGGAACATTTTTTGCAAAGTTTTTTGTTATAAGCGTCGGGCAATTTAGCTGAACACATCACACACTCTTTAGTTTTTGGACTAGCTTTTTTTCTGAGCTATATCCTTATCACTGCATTCATACAGGGAGAGCCATAGAGGGGGGGAGATGAGAGGCACATACTGGGGTTAGCAAGGTAATAGAACCAGCACTCACCCACCCCCAGGACCTTAACTTACAATAGAGGGTTCCTGACAGGTTTCCATCTGGCCAGGTTGTTAGGACATGTTGCAGCAACACTCTACAAATATACCCCCTAAATACTCACCTGCAGACCTCAGATCAGTGGGCGACTTCCGCCATGACCGGCGTGCAGATTTGCTGCTCTGACCCCCACCATGTGCGTTCCACAGGCCGGAAGTTCCAGTTGGAACGCACGTGAACCGCATAGGACTTCCAGTGGCGTTCTTCGCGAGAGCCGAAGCTATCGGATCGCAAAGCGGAGCTGCTAGACAGACCGGAGGGACTCCCTAAGTGTCCGGTCGCACATGGACCTCCACGCCATGCGGGAGGTAAGGAGCAGGGGTCCTGCCAGTCTTTACAGCCCCACAATACACAACTAGGGCACGGGGGCTATCTGCTTCCCTCATGTGCTTAGGCATTTCTTTTCTTCTTATCGCCTCTGCCGGCCTGTAACAGAAACGGGCTCATAGCATGTGCCATGAGGATGATCCATCTCCTACCTGGAGGGACAGGAAGACACTGAGGAAGCTGGAGGAGGGTCTAATTTATTCTTCCTGTCCCTACCTGGTTGGAGGCGGTCATCTCATGGTATGCCGTCATGGAGGATGAAAGGGAAAAAAAGTTTTTTTGAGCATCAGTTATTAGATGGGAGAAAAAGTCCTGTGTGCAAAAATTACCGACGTTTGACAGAACTGACAAAAAATTATGCAAACAGAGAATCTACCAAAATAACGGACCAGGCTTTTTTTTTTTTGCTGTTCTTTTGAAAGAAAGGAAAGCTAATCGCAGATGTGAACCCGCCACTAGCCAAAGTCTGGTTACTGGAACAGCATCCAAAGCCGTATTGCAGATTGCTGAGGAAAAACTGCCGCATGATCAGAGGGGATCCTCATCAGACTTGCACTTTTCTCTGAGAAGAGCCATCACCTTAAAAACAGGGTGTCTGGAGGGGAAGAGAGGCCATTGGGGTGTCATCAGTGGGGTCATCTGGAACCCCAAATGACCCTTAGGTCAGGTCAACACAAGTGCATTAGGCATCCATTTTTTGCTGCATTCACAAGGCGGATGTCACCTCTGCAAAGTCCACCGTGGCCTCGCTTGCTGTTTAGCCCCCACTGAATGCAGCTGAACCGCAAACGAACACCCCCGTGGCTTCTGGCGGTGTCCATCCAGACACACTTGTCCCTTCTTGGCGTGTTCGAAGATTTAAAACTGCCGGCGGTGCAAACTGCAGCTCTGCCCGCTGCTGAACACAATGGGTTACGGACCCGAAGCCAAAATCCCATTGGAATAAACCGCAGTATGAACGGTCCTTTAAGTTCCGAACACGCAGCACTGCAGGGATTCTAGGACAGGGTCCCTCTGGGGCGTTACTCCAGCAGTCGGGGCAGTTCACACATCTGAAATACAGACATAACCCATCAATGATACATGTGTGTGTACCTGGCAAAGCGGGCACCAACATTGTGGTGCACCGGCCGACCGTCTACGCAGGGAACCAGGGTGGGCCCATCCACTCTGAGCAACGCATTTCAGACAAATTGTGGCTGTGAAAATACATCGGCAGCTCTGAAACGCGTTGCCCGGGAGTGTTTTTCCATTACCTGTTTAGTTCTATGGCTTCAATCGTACCCAGACGTGAAATCATCGATTATGGATTTTAAACAGTTTTTGAAATAAAGTGGAACTTCTAAGAAATGGCGCTGTAAATCCCCGATGAGTGGACGCATCGATAAAGCTTCATGACAGACGACAGTAGATACAGAGCGTCTCATCCTCCGTCATGAAGACTGAGGCAGCGACGCACACACGGGACGCTCTTACTCATATTTCTTGTAAATTTTTCAAATACCCCGTTCTGAATGTCACAGGCTGGACATAATAACTTGCTTGCAAGTTATTTTTTTATTCTCAACGTGACAATCCGTACACGATAAGCTGACAAATTTGCTGTGTAGACTAAGGCAGCCTCCGCACAGTCACTTCACTTCATTTATTGAGTGGGGCCAGCGGAGTCATCTCATTAGAAGGCGGGGTCAGCACAGAGTGGGGGGAGGAGCCTGGAGACCTGCAAATTTTGACTAATGGAATATCTTGACACATGATCTGCATCGACAACCTCAGAAATACACAAATACATTTACTTTATTTCTGTTTGGCCTTCGTCATATGAAAGGTAACAAGAAATTTAAATTAAATAAATTAAAGTAATGGCTTTCTGAATAGAAACATAATAACACTTCACCTGCGGAAAAAGAAATGCATCTCTCACTTCAGTATGAAACGTATGAAGTGAGCTCCGAAACCAGAAACAAAATGGCACAAAAATCCCTGAGACTCAGGAGTGTGGCCCTCCAAACGATCCGCCAGCAATTACAAGCCCCTGTGCTTCTGGGAAAGCTGGGTGCCTACAGGGCAGGGGTCACACAGCTTTTCCAGCTAACAGAACAGTAATCCTGCCTAGTTATACAGAAAGAGCCGAGGCTGCAGAACTGTATACTTGGGCCTCCTGCACGCGATCGTACATGTCCCGTTGCCGTATTGCGGACCGCAGTTGCGGATCCGCAATACACGGGCCCTGTTCCGTGTGCATTCCGCATCACGGATGCGAAGCCATTCACTTCAATGGGTCTGCAAATCAGGAAATGTGGAATGGTGCGGAACGGAACCCTACGGAGTGCTTCCATGGGGTTTCGTCTAGTACTTGCGTTCCGCAAAAAGATAGGACATGTCCTATCTTTTTGCAGAACGGGCGGATTGCGGACCCATTAAAGTGAATGGGTCCGCGATCCGCTACCCCAGTCGTGTTCGTGCATTGCGACCCGTAATTTAAGTTCGTGTGCAGGGGGCCTTAGGCAGATTTGCCGGTCTGGATTCTAGGAAAGCTGGGTGACAACCATTGGGGAGGAGCTATAAGTGCATAGTTGTCACCCAGCTTATCCAGAAACAACCCGAGGACGAACTTCCTCACAAAGGACTTAGGACTTCACATGCTGGCTCTTTCGCCTGGTGATGATACCGGGTCCAGCTCCTGGACGACACCCCAGCTGGGTCCTGACATCATGGAGGCAGAGTCCGGGGTGACATTAAAACTCAAAGTCTTCATTGGTCATGTCAATGGCCCAGGCAAACTTATCTCTCTGCGTCTTGTTGTAAATCTTCTCGATGGGTACGCCATACTTCTTACACCTGCAGCGGGAGGAACAAGGAGGAGCGTGAGACTACGACATGCAGCACCTGCCAAGTACCACGACCCAGGCCCCGGGGTAAACGTCATCTGTACACAGTCATGGCTTGTACACCTGGGTACAGATCGCCCCCTAGTGGTATCACAGATTATGTGTAAGTGAGCAGAACGAGGCTATGTACTAAAGTAATCCTGCACCCGCTTTCTACAGAGACTCAACTGCAACAATATGAAGACCAACTCCAACCACTGGGGGCAGAGAACCCGTCCAAGGACCCTCTTACCAGGCCACAGTTATCCTGGGGTCCAGATAGTTCAGCTTAGACGTGCCCAGAGCAATTTGCTTGTTTTCTTCCTTGTCTGTGGCCTGAAGCTTCAGTTTCATGAGCTGCTCCTCCAGCCGCTCGCACTGCTTCTTCTTTTTCTCCATCTCCCTGAAAATAGAGGCGTTAGTAGGTGCCAGCGCTAAAACTCCTCACCTGTACAACTCTATTCACATCCAGAGCTGCATGCACAAATCTGCTGTCCAAGCCTTACTCTCCAGCCACTCCCAGATATGCAATTACAAGTCTTATACTCACATCCGGAGCTGCGTTCACAATTCTGTCATTACATCGTATCTTATACAGCAGTCGTATGCAGAGCTGTAGGAACAATTCTGTCACTATACCCTGTTCTGTACTCCCGTCACACAAGAGGGGACAGTCCGATTGGGACTACAGCTCTGGATGTGACTGGCACATTATATGACACTTAATCAGAAGAGTAAATGCTGCACTGGATGTAGCAGACGGGATTATAAAAGCAGAATTGTGAATGCAGCTCTGGCTGAAAGACCAAAATAAATGCACTCGCCCTTTGATAATTATGATTGATTACGTATTGCACTCTAGTCACACTCAGAGCTGCAGTCCTAATTCTGCTGCTTGCTACGATAACCGTGCACATAAGATACTAACCAGCTCTGGATCTAACTAGGGAATGTGATGTAGCGTCAGATGTGTAAAGAACTGGGGAGAATGTCTCTCCACCATATGTTGTATTCTGGGGAAGCCACAGACGACATAGCGGCAGCAGGAGAGCTGCAGTACATCTGGGCAGAGGATAAGCGGCGGGAGAAGCGACACACACAACATCAAGCCTTACTTCTGGTTCCGGTCATTCTTGTGAGCTTTGTAGTCAGCTTTAGCCTTTTTCAGCTCCTTCTTGGCATCTTTTAGCTGCTGCTCCTTTGCATCAATCTACAAAGTTCAACAATTAGTCCCCCAAATAAGTGAACCCCACATTTAGCCGCGGAGGCTACATATTCACCTCTGAAGCCATGTTTCATACACTGAATTATTCTATACTTTGAATCTTCCATTGTTGTAAAACTACAAAAGCCAGCATGCCCTGGAGTTGTAGTTCAACCTTCTACACAAAAGAAAACTGAAGTCACTTTGTAAATATTGGTGGTGGCCGCTCTGGGGTCTGACAATTTAGGGATCTCCTCTAGGGTCTATATTAATTTTGAAGTCTGTTCTGGGGTCCGAATTAATTTTGGGATCTGGTCTGGGTGTCGGAAATGACTTGTGTGTCCACCATGGGGGTCTGAATACATTTTGGGTTGTTCTCTGGGGTCTGAAACAATGTATCCGTCTGCTTTCGGGGTCTGGTCTGAGGTCTCAATCTTGATGACTGAAATGGTTTGTCTGCTCTGCGGGGTCTGAAGTCTAGGGGCAGATGTTGATCGTGTCTAGTATTAGCGTTCCCCCCCCTCACTTCAAAAAGATGAAAATTACTCTCACCGGTAATTGGATTTTCCCTTAGCCTCCACAACGGCACATCCTGGAGGCTACCCGCCTCTTCCGGGACAGGAAAACAACAATGCTACGGGATCCTTCCCCCTGAAGGAGCCCTCCGGAAAAACCGTCGCTCTCCACCTGCCTTCTGAGAGGCAGGAAAACAACTGGTGAAGGTAAAGAGGAGGGTCTTTTATACGTTGATCTTCGTTGTTTTCCTGTCCGGGAAGAGGTGGATACCTTCCAGGAAGTGCCGCTGGGGAGGCTTGTGGGGCTTCCTGAGAAGATTTTTTTCCAGATGTTACCAAATGCTAAAAATCTGGACCAGCAGCACAATCATCACTGAGCTCTGTACCTTTGCTTGAAGATTTTGCATTGATTTTTCGAATGTTTTCGGTGGCGCCCTCTGGTGGTTACACAGAAGTGCTACAGCTCGATTTGCACGGTTATAAGAAAGAATCTTTGCTGGTACGCTGTCATCCTCTGGAAGATGAAACAGACCGTTGTATCAGTGCCAGAGACCTCGTCCCTCACTGGCCACCACAGTAACTAAAGGATCGTGAGGGCTCCCCAACTCGTAAAGAAGCTGCCGGAAACCTCCATCACCACCAGGAGTGGAACCAAATGGAAAGCGAGGATCCCTCCTGTCTGATCGGTGCCCCTTACCCATGTACGGGGCACATACCATTGGTGAGCTCCTTCAGCTGGTTCTGCAGCGTGATTGAGGCGTTGTAGGTCCTGAACACTTTGGCGGTGAGTCCGTCCATCAGGTCCTGGAGGTGCTTGTTAACGATGCTGGTCTGGAGACAAACAATAGATTAGGAGATTGAGGTGAAGCCTGGTGGGTGCAGTGGCTGCTGCCGATCGCGTACACTCACATTCAGCCGGTCAAACAGGTCGTCATCCGGGTTCTTATTCTCTAAGAACAGCTTTAGGTTCTTGAAGACCTGAGGAGACAAGAGAATCGATATCAAACCAAACGCAGGTCCTTACAGCACCTCACACCTCCTTTCCATACGTTGTCCTTTGGAGCTGGCCTTATATCTTCATAAAAAGGAGATTTTTGTATAACTTACCAGTTAAATCTCTTTCTCGCTCTTCCTTGGGGGACACAGACCTTGGGGTATAGCTCAGCTCCCTAGGAGGCGTGACACTAAGTAAAACTGTTAAGCCCCTCCTCCATCAGCTATACCCTCAGCCTGGAGATAGAGGCTACCAGTTGCGTGTCCAAGTAGTGAAAGGAAACAACCAACACTGCAAACAACAGCCAACAACCCAACGGGGCGCCAGCCAAAACCCTAGAACCAAACACAGAAGGGTGGGTGCTGTGTCCCCCAAGGAAGAGCGAGAAAGAGATTTAACTGGTAAGTTATACAAAAATCTCCTTTTCTCGCCCATTTTCCTTGGGGGACACAGACCTTGGGACGTTCAAGAGCAGTCCAAGAAGGGAGGGACCATAACCCAAGGCGGACCACCGGAGCATCAGGAAACCGCAGCCTGCAAGACCAGGCGGCCCAAAGCAGCATCCGCCGACGCGTGCGTATGCACCCTATAGAACCTGGTGAAAGTGTGCAAAGAGGACCAAGTGGCCGCTTTGCACAACTGCTCAGCCGAGGCTCGATGCCTCTGCGCCCAGGAAGCCCCGACTGCTCTGGTGGAATGAGCAGTGACGCCGAAAGGCGGAGCCCTACCCTTGGCTCGATAAGCCTCAGACACCGCCAGTTTAATGAACCGGGCAATGGCCACCTTGGAGACCGCCAAACCCTTGCGCGAACCCTCCGGGACCACAAACAGGGAATCCGTGCGCCGGAAGGATCCGGTGACCTCCAAGTAAATCCTCAATGCCCTGACCACATCCAGACGGTGCAGTTCCCGTTCTCTGGAGTGGGAAGGAGAGGGACAGAGCGACGGAAGGACGATGTCCTCATTGATGTGAAAGGCGGAGACCACCTTTGGCAGGAAAGCCGGGACTGGTCGGAGCACAACCTTATCCTGGTGGAAGATCAGGAAAGGTTCGGAACAAGAAAGAGCCGCCAACTCAGACACCCGCCGGAGAGACGTGATGGCCACAAGAAAGATGACCTTGCAGGACAGAAGGCGAAGGGAGACCTCCCGCAAGGGCTCGAAGGGGGCAGATTGAAGCGCCGAGAGCACCACATTCAGGTCCCAGGAAGGAACCGGAGGGCGATACGGTGGAACAGAGTGAGCCACCCCTTGCAAAAAGGTCTTAATCGGCCCCAGAGGGGCCAGGGGACGCTGGAGAAGAATAGACAGCGCCGAAATCTGTCCCTTCAGAGAACTGAGGCCCAGCCCCAGGTCCAGGCCCGACTGGAGGAAGGACAGGATCGTGGGAAGAGAAAACCGGAGAGGTGGGACGCTCCGGGACTCACAGAACCCCAGATAGGACCTCCAAACCCGATAGTAGATCCTCGAAGATACGGGTTTACGAGCACGGATCATGGTGCGGACAACGTCCGCGGAGAAACCCCGTCGCGTTAAGACGGCGGTCTCAACAGCCACGCCGTCAAACGTAGCGAGCCTAAATGCTCGTGGAAGATCGGACCTTGAGAGAGAAGGTCCTCCCTGGAGGGCAGTGGCCACGGAACGTCTGCCAACAGCAACATTAGGTCGGCGTACCAGGACCGACGGGGCCAATCCGGGGCGATCAGAATCGCGGGAACGCCCTCTGCCGCGATCCTCCGAAGAACCCGTGGCAGGAGGGGAAGAGGAGGAAAGATGTACAGAAGGGAGAATTGGCACCACGGAAGGACAAGCGCGTCGGCGCCGTAAGCCTCCGGGTCCCGTGCCCTGGATACGTATAGGGGAACCTTGCGGTTGAATTTGGAGGCCATGAGGTCCACGTCGGGGCGACCCCAGCGAAGACAAAGGGCCTCGAACACCTCTGGGTGCAGGGACCATTCTCCCGGATCGATGGTGGACCGGCTGAGGAAATCTGCCGCCCAGTTGTCTACCCCCGGGATGTAAATCGCAGACAAGGCTGGCACGTGCGTCTCCGCCCAGAGGAGAATGAGGGACACCTCTTGCATCGCCGCAGCGCTGCGGGTGCCTCCCTGATGGTTTATGTACGCCACCGCCGTGGCATTGTCCGATTGGATCCGAACAGGGCGGCCCCTCAGTAGATGGGTCCAGTGTCTGAGGGACAAAAGAACTGCCCTCAGCTCCAGAATGTTGATCGGAAGTCTGGACTCCGATAGAGACCAAACGCCCTGGACGGATCGGGGAGGGAAAACCCCCCCCCACCCCCGTAAGCTGGCGTCGGTGGTAATCACCAGCCAGTTCAGTGGAAGGAAGGACCTCCCCCTCAGAGGGAGATGCAACCACCAGTTGAGGGAAGCCCGAGCCAGGGGAGGCAGAAGGAAGGTCCTGTCCAGACTCCTCGGTGATTTGTCCCAGGCCGACAGAATCGCCCTCTGAAAGGTGCGGGAATGGAATTGTGCGAACGGCACTGCCTCAAAACAGGCAACCATCTTCCCCAGCAACCGCATGCCGGATCTGAGGGAAGGCCGGTGATGACGGAGAAGGCTGCGAACCGACCCGCGAAGGGCCAGACGCTTGTCCGACGGAAGACGGACCTCTGCCAGTTCCGTATCCAGGAGCATCCCCAGGAAGATCAGCCGTCTGGAGGGGGTAAGGGAAGACTTGGGGTGGTTGATAATCCAACCAAACCGCGTCAGGGTCTCCAGAGTGAGATCCACACTGCCGGATGCCTGTGAAAGGGAGGGCGCCTTGACCAAGATGTCGTCCAAGTACGGAAGAAGAAAAACACTTCTTGAACGTAGAAGGGCCAAGACAGGGGCCAGGACCTTGGTGAACACCCGAGGAGCCGTTGCTAGACCAAAGGGAAGGGCAACGAACTGGAAGTGATCGTCCCCCACCGCGAAGCGTAGGAAGCGGTGATGACATGGAGCAACCGGAACGTGGAGGTATGCATCCTGAACGTCGATGGAGGCCATGAAATCCCCCTTTTCCAGGGAGGCCACTGCGGACCGGAGAGACTCCATCCGGAATCTCTGCAGGCGGAGGAAGCGGTTCAGGCGCTTCAGGTCCAAGATCGGTCGCACCGAGCCTTCCTTTTTGGGGATCACGAAGAGGTTCGAGTAGAACCCCCTGAACCTTTCCGTCGGAGGCACCGGGGCGATGACACCCTTGTCCATGAGTGAGCGAACGGCCGCGAAGAAAGAGGCCGCTCGTACGGGGTCCCGCGGAGGACGGGACCGGAAGAAACGGTCTGGCGGAATGGCCGTAAATTCGATCTTGTACCCGCAAGATACAATCTCGAGCGCCCATGCATCTGAGATGTGGTTCCGCCAAACGTTCCTGAAAAGGAGAAGGCGGCCCCCCACCCGGGTGGGTGGGGGCGCACCTTCAGGCAGAGGGCTGCTGGCCTGTGGTAGCCCGTGCAGGCTGGGTCTTGCGCCAGGTAGGTTGCGCCCGAAAAAACGGCTTCTTGCGTCTATCCTGGGTTGGGCCAGAGGAAGAAGAACCGGCCCCGGGTCTAGATCCGGAGGGCTTACGAAAGGACCGAAAACGGGACGAACCCGCGCGACCCCGTGGGGCGCCCTTTGGCCTGGACTGGGGAAGGAGAGTACTTTTCCCACCCGTGGCCTCTGATATAAGCTCGTCCAGGCGGGTCCCGAACAAGCGGGAACCCGTGAACGGTAGACCGGCCAAGGAGCGTTTGGAAGCGGCGTCCGCCGCCCAAACCTTCAGCCAGAGTTCCCTCCTGACAGAAACCGCCAGGGCAGAGGAACGGGCAATGAGGGCCCCCGCATCCAGGGAGGCCTCACAAATAAATTTTCCAGCCTGGATAATTAGCTGGGCTAAGGAACGGAGGTCCTGAACAGGAACGTCCGACCCCAACTCCTGCTCCAGCTGCAAACCCCATTCAGAGACCGCTTTGCCAACCCAGGCGGAGGCAAAAACCGGTCTAAGGGCTGAACCAGAGGCAGAAAATATTGCCTTGGAAAGGGATTCCGTCCGACGGTCCTCAGCGGACTGGAGGGAAGATCCGTCCTGTACAGGAATAGCAGTGCTTTTGGACAGGCGAGCCACAGGAGGATCCACCTTGGGCGGAGATGTCCAGGTGGTCACAGACTCCGCCGGAAAGGGATAACAAATGTCCAGCTTTTTTGGTGTAACAAAGCGGACGTTTGGCCGAGTCCAAGCCTTGGATACCACAGAAGAAAAATCTGCATGTATGGGAAAGACCTTGGAGGCCTGTCTGGGTCGGAGAAAGGACACGCCGGCCTGTTCAGAGCTGGGGGGGGTCATCGTGTATCTGAAAGGTATCGCGGATACTAGTGATAAGATGCCCCACCGCGGATGACAATTTTGACGGAAGCTCTGAGTCCATGTCCACATCCGAATCCGCCAGTTCTCCCTCAGAAGGCGTATCCCTTTGAGAGGATAGGCTTGACTGAGCTCGCACGCATGGCGGAGAGAGCGAAACATCAGGAGAAGATGTGCGCTCAACCCTTGAACGTTTCTGAGTACGCCGGGCCCTGGAAGATTCACTGGGAGGCAGGGAATCAGTGGGGGCGGCAGAAACGGCATTCCCAGCAGGTGCGACAGGGATTTCGGCAGTCTGCGGGAGAGGCGGTCTATCCACGAGACGGCCCACCACGTGTGTAAGGCTCTCCACCGCCAGAGACAGAGACCTAGCCCAGTCAGGGGGTTCAGAAACAACAGGGGGCACAGCAGAAAGCGGGCCCTGCACCGGGGCCTGACATGCAAGGCAATGCGGCTCAGATTGCCCACTTGGAAAAAGTGCCTTGCAGGCGGTACAGGCGTGGTACCAGGGTTTGGGGGCACCCGTGGGATCAGACATGCTGACAAGTGGTCGTACCTTGATACAGGGACAAGGGATTGCAGCGGCTATGACCAGTGGGGTTAGGAGAGGGTTAACAGCCCTACCAGTGCCTCAGAAGAACGTCAGGTCAGATCCCTAGGAGCGAAGGTCCAGATCAGCAGCCGCGAGGCAGCCAGAAAACCAGCGTGCGTCCCCAGCGATGCACCGGTGTCTCCCACGTGTCTCCACTTCAGTCCGGAGTGAGGAAGCGCGGCAAGCTTGAGCAGAGACGCGGGAACAAGCTCCGCCCCCTCCACGCTTGAATGTTTCATAACGAAACTCCGCCCCCATGACGCGCGCGCGCGCAAAAACACCCGCACCCCGTGCTGCCCGAGATTCCCAGGCATATGTTGTCAAAGAAGGGCCCGCAGGCCCCAAAAACGCGGTGGTATAACCGGACGTCGGAAGGTAAGGTGGTCACCTGACCCCCGTCCCGCCGAACCGAACCGCCGATGCCGGGCCTAAGCCCCGCCCCCTCGATCACGGTACGGAGCGGGCGGCGGCGGGGAGGTAGTAAGAAGCAGGGGCTATCTTAAGCGTAAGATCGGGAGGTACATGAAAAGCAGGCAGATGGGGAGATCCCACAGAGCGCTCTGAGAAGCGCAGGAAACGGCCGACCACGGGTGCCCCCCCCCCCCGAATCCAGTGCAACAGGGACAGGGAATGGGCTGGAAAAGCCATCTTACCTGTCTTCACCCTCATTTCCTTCCAGCAGGGTCGCCCCTTCAGCCCCTGGCACCGCAGTGGCAGGAAGCTGGAAGAGGGGCTTGGCGTGCGGGCGACCCCCTAGCTGGCGGGATGTAGGGGAGCCGGTGCTGCCCAGATCCTCCTATTGCTTCAGTGGGGGAGGCAGCAGCGCAAATACGTTGGCACTGGTGCAGCTCAACCCCGGGAGAACAGAGAGGTCCAATGCGTCTCTGGTATCCCTAGGAAAAAACAAAAATAAAATAACAAAATTAGAGAAAAAATTAAAACAAGGAGAAAACAGCCCTGCAGTAGCAGGGGGTGTCTTGCCTCCTTGGACACTAAGCTAAAATTGGTAGCCTCTATCTCCAGGCTGAGGGTATAGCTGATGGAGGAGGGGCTTAACAGTTTTACTTAGTGTCACGCCTCCTAGGGAGCTGAGCTATACCCCAAGGTCTGTGTCCCCCAAGGAAAATGGGCGAGAAATCAACCTTTGTCCATATGGCAAGGAAGCATTAAAGGTGCCCAGGAACACCCCCATCGAGTGCCCAGACCTGCCCCCCCCCCCCCTACAGAGCGCTGCTCTGCTCCTACACTACACCCCCAGCAGCAGAGACCACAACCCTGCCCCCCCTACAGAGCGCTGCTCCGCTCATACACTACACCCCCAGCAGCAGAGACAACCCTGCCCCCCTACAGAGCACTGCTACGCTCATACACTACACCCCCAGCAGCAGAGACGACAACCCTGCCCCCCCTACAGAGCGCTGCTCTGCTCCTACACTACACCCCCATCGAGTGCCCAGACCTGCCCCCCCCCTACAGAGTGCTGCTCCGCTCATACACTACACCCCCAGCAGCAGAGACAACCCTGCCCCCCCTACAGAGCACTGCTACGCTCATACACTACACCCCCAGCAGCAGAGACCACAACCCTGCCCCCCCTACAGAGCGCTGCTCCGCTCATACACTACACACCCAGCAGCAGACGACAACCCTGCCCCCCTACAGAGCGCTGCTCCGCTCATACACTACACCCCCAGCAGCAGAGACAACCCTGCCCCCCCTACAGAGCGCTGCTCCGCTCATACATTACACCCCCAGCAGCAGAGACGACAACCCTGCCCCCCCTACAGAGCGCTGCTCCGCTCATACACTACACCCCCAGCAGAAGAGACCACAACCCTGCCCCCCCCTACAGAGAACTGCTCCGCTCATACACTACACCCCCAGCAGCAGAGACCACAACCCTGCCCCCCCCTACAGAGCGCTGCTCCGCTCATACACTACACCCCCAGCAGCAGAGACCACAACCCTGCCCCCCCTACAGAGCGCTGCTCCGCTCATACACTACACCCCCAGCAGCAGAGACAACCCTGCCCCCCCCCTACAGAGCGCTGCTCCGCTCATACACTACACCCCCAGCAACAGAGACAACCCTGCCCCCCCTACAGAGCGCTGCTCCGCTCATACACTACACCCCCAGCAACAGAGACGACAACCCTGAAAGCAATCGTTTACATCCACTGACAGAAAACCTGTAACGACCTGATACTTTTCACAGCAGAGGGTTTGTTTTTATGCATCTGTCTGGACACGAAAAGCCTATAAGGGTACTTTCACACTTGCGGCAGAGGATTCGTCAAAACGTATGCCAACTGATGGATCAGATCCTGATCCGCCTGACAAATGCATTGAAATGCCGGATCCGTCTCTCCGGTGTCATCCGGAAACACAGATCCAGCATTAATTTTTTTTTCACATTTTTTTCCGGTCTGAGCATGCGCAGACCGCAAAAACAGATCAGTTTGGCCGGAACACTCGGGGCCGGATCTGGCATTAACACATTTCAATGCAAGTGTAGGATAAGATAAAACGGCAGCATGCTGCGGTATTACCTCCGTCCTGATCAGTCAAAAAGACTGACCTGAAGACGTCCTGATGCATCCTGGACGGATCGCTCTCCATTCAGAATGCATGGGGATAAAACTGATCAGTTCTTTTCCGGTATTGAGCCCCTAGGACGGAACTCTGTGCCGGAATACAATAACGCTAGTGTGACAGTGCCCTGATTAAACATGTTACAGTGTAACAAATCTGTGCTGCTGACACATTCATTTCACAGAGGATTGTCTAAGCTTCCCTGACCGTGGCGGCCATTACCTCCTTCTCGACAGGGACCTTGTTGTAATATCGGATTGAATCTTTTCCCAAGAAGTCGAACTCCACCACATACTGCTGGCCGTCCATCTCCGGAAACAGCTTGATGTGCTCCACCCTCAGGGAGCAGCAGCCCACCGTGTCTGCCGTCTCGCCCTCCTCCTTCTCATTGCCCGCCCTGAGAGCCAGCTGAAAAGGGAAGATCACAGTCAGACACTATGTCCTCCGCACCTTCCCCGAGAACACCCCCCCCCCCAGAAGGTGACATTGGCCTCATCACGTATCACTCGGTACCTTATCAATAAAGTACAGCGCCACCGCTCTCTGCCGCTTCTTCATCTCGCGGGATTTCCAGTCCAGACGATACTGAGATCGGATCTGATCGACCACATTCTTCAGACGGCGCGCGGTCTCGTACTTCTGCCAGTCCTTCTCCCCCTGACACACAGAAACAGAAGAACTACAGCGCAGGTAGAAGACTGGATGTGCGCCCACTGCCGATGTGCGCTCTTAGGGCAGCCATTACTTGAACCTAATAAGTCCTGCATGGATGGCCTAGGGGGCCCGGGGACAAGTGTTTGGCTCCTGCGATAACATGCATGTGGGTCTCTTTACCACAGTCAAAAGAGACCCCAGCATGGTCAATTTGGTCACTGGGGATCCCTGAATAGTCTTCCCAGAGACCCAGAAAGGACTGTCTGTACAATACGCCCGCTGTTAGGGCACATTAACCTGCCCCGGCCTGCGTCATAGTGACACAGAGGAGAATATATTCATAAGCAGGAGTGCGCCATTCCTCTTTTATTCCTTCCAGAAGTTTATAATTGAATTGCCAGCACTCGGCAATAAAGGTCCATCTGGGGGCGTATCCTTGCACAGTCTGATGGAATTGTCATACTGATCAAGGAGACCCCCCCAACTGGTAACACCCAGGTGGACCTTTATTGCAGGCTGCTAGCAACTCATTCACCAACTTCTAGTAGGAATAAGAGAGGAATGGTACAATCAAACCACTGGGACCACCATAGATTCAGAGAACGGGTGTCCCGATCCCCTGTCTGGAGCTGAAGGTCAAGCATGCAACTGCTGGAGATGGATGCACACAGCTCGCACCTACCCCAGCAGTCATAAGGGTACAGTCACACGACCGTATTTATGGGTCCACATCCGTTCCGCAATTGTGCAAAAACAGATACGGACCCATTCATTGCAATCGGGCTGCAAAAGATGAGGACACCACACCGAGCGCTGTCAGTAGCCGTACTTCCCTTCTGTGGCCCCACAAAAAAGATAGAACATGTCCTATTGTGGGCAAGAATAGGCACTGCTATCACAGGGCCACAAAAATGTTGAACGCACACGGCCGGTATCCAGAAAAAAAACATATGGTCGTGTGAATGTACCCTAAGGAAGGAATGGGGCGGCAGGGCGCATGGTCAGCTTGCTGGGGGACATCCCAGTGATCGGCCCAACACCAATCAGCTAGTTATGTCTAGTCCTGCGGATAGGGGCTAACTTTGAAACTTGGCACAACCCCTAAGGCAGCACTGGTGAAATGATGTCAGACCGAGCTGCTGTATGAAATCTTCCAGGGTGCGGAGTACTGGATAAATACCTAACAATACCCCCATCATTAGTGCAGCTATTGCTGGGCATCCTGGGCACTGAACCCTGCCAGGATGGGATGTCTTGTAGCTGTTACGGCAACCATTTTGGGGTACACAGGACTTACCTTTTTTTTCCCCCCCTTGAATAATTCTGGCACTGTTCAGGCTCACCACGGGTACGAATATTACAGCACAGGGTGGGAAGGGGTTAATAAGTTTACAGTGCAGACCACTGGTCAGTTCTGCATTTCTCACCTTCAGTTTGGAGCTTGGGTTTAGCATAATGTACTTGATGGATCCCTGAATGTTCTCCGTCCAGGACGCCAGCCAGGTGACCGTATTGTCAAAGCGCACTTCCTTCCACCTGTGACCGGGGGGAGGCTCCGGGACCTTGGAGTCCCTAAGAAGGCGAGGACAGAGCGGGTCACAGAGGTCAGTGCATACATACTGAGCTTCAAGCTCTATACCAGTGTTTTCCAACTTGCAACTCCCAGCATTACGTTCTGAGATGGCATGCTGGGTGTTGTAGTTCTGCCCCTGCTCAACCACTGCGGTAACACTCTACACACCTGCTGCAGTTTATGATGACGTCTTCCGGCCTTATCCTCAGCTTTAACATTCCCATTTTGGGGTGATCCCCGCGGCCTCGGAAGAGTCCCGGGGGCTCAATCTTGAAGTTCCCAATCTTCTCTCGATGTCCATCCAGAGTACAGAATCCATACTCCTCCTGAATCTTACTGGCCTCTACCTTCAATTTCTTGCAAAATTTAAAACAGAAAAGTAGGCAATTTATGGACAGAAGTTATGCAGGAGAAGTTGGGAGTTTCCACCATTTGGGCCACCTAAATGAATCTGACCCCTCGTCCTCAGGTTTTGAATCGCTACTGGTCACCAGTCAGAGGGTCCCATTTCTCCTGCTCCCCCCCCCCCCCATCCAACATGGAACATTTGGATTCAGCGATGGTCGACCATGTGTGCCGTTACTCAATACAAACCTTATGGGGCAGATACACCGAGCCCGGACGTCACACCGAGCCCGGACGTCACACCGAGCCCGGACGTCACACCGAGCCCGGACGTCACACCGAGCCCGGACGTCACACCGAGCCCGGACGTCACACCGAGCCCGGACGTCACACCGAGCCCGGACGTCACACCGAGCCCGGACGTCACACACTCCAGTCTAAAGTCCGTTGGCGCAAAATAAGCCAAATTCAAATCTACACCAGCTATAAAGAATGACTGGTATAAATTGTAATGGATCTGGAGGTGCCCTGGAGCGAACACCCCCCATTCCTACTATGCCCCACTCACTTTTCTCAACACTTTCTCATTACAAATTATTCTGCAAGTGTGGTGTGCGCCATAACCTGTGACAGGAGTGATAAATCCACCCGCGCTCTATGCAGCAGCGACCCCACTATCGTCCCCGTCCAGTCCTCACCTGCTTCTCCTCTTTGGGTAAAGCTTTGCGAGCCTCGTTCTTATCAAAGAAATACTTGTGTATCTCCGAGAAGTTACATTTCTCCAGGTGCTTTATAATCTTCCGCTCGTCTTTGGTCATTTGCTAAAAAAAAAAAAAGGAAAAAAGGTAATAACGAGATGTTGTGGGTTCAGATCTGTAGACGGGAGGCCGCGCTCTGATTTAGAGGTTTTCCATATTCTATAACCCACAATACAATATATATATTGCCTTGTGCAGTTCCTCAGCTGATTAGCAGGGCCTCCACACAACCGCCATACTGTGCAGAAGAGAACAACCCATGTCCACGTGGATGAGGCACAACAGGTACATACACATCAGGACACTTACAGTCCTCCAGTCCGTGAAGAAATTGTTCTGAAATATCTCCTTGCTAGTGTATTCGTGATCCAGCATCTTCCCGTAGAAGGTGGCGACCTCCTCGGCTGCCGGGCTCAGCTTCATCGGCTGTCCTAAATACAGAGAACCCAGTAATACTTGTGAGAAGGGGTTAAACTGCAGAGACCTCTGCAGCTGAACAAACTGCTTTAGACAGCAAAAATACAAAATGGCAAGGTATACCGGCCCGACGGAGGCCAGAAGGGCCCTCTTGGCCCCCATAGACACATCTGGAGTTACATGCAGCGCTCAAACACAATGTGAAAACCGCCTATGAGAATCATTAAAGGGGTTCTGCACTTTGTTTAAACTGATGATCTATCCTCTGGATCTGTTCGCTGAAATGGAGCTTAGCCCCAGCCCAGGCCAGTGAAACTGCGGCCCTCCAGCTGTTGCAAAACTACAACTCCCAGCATGCCCGAACAGCCTACAGGTAGCAGCCTACAGCAGGGCATTGTGGGAGTTGTAGTTTTACAACAGCTGGAGGGCCGCAGTTTGAGGACGCCTGCTCTATGTAATTTTATTCATGAACCAGGAAGCTCCAGATGAACAGAGTCTGACACCTACAGGCGAGTGCTGCTTGGTGTATTATGTGCATGAAGATGGCAGTAAGATGGCCATCAATGATGACTATCCTGGCACGAGGCACCAACCCCCTTATTGACCAGACCCCAGCCCTGCTTACCATCATAATAGAACGTCACGTCGTCTGGAAGCGGCTCGTATGGAGGCGCAAAGAACGGCCCTCGATGGTCCAGGAACTTCCATTTCACGCCGTCTTCGTGATTCTTCTCCTCCCACCTGAGATACAAGAACATCCGTTATAGGCAGAGCTTACTCGACCCAATCAGATAATCGATTACCGGGACAGCAGGACAGAATATTTTTTAAAAAAGTCAAATTCAGTTCACTAAAGTAAAAAAAAAAAAAAAGTTAACCCCCTTTTTCGTGATATAATAGTCTGGTTTGGCTGCAACCATAATGTTGATTATTTACACCACATCAATGACAAACGTGATGATTTTTCCATTTCCCCCAAAATTAGCCAATGTGTTCAATGTACCCCCAAAATAGCACTAATAAAAATGACCCCCGTTTCACAGAACACAAGCCCTTGTACATCTACAGTGAGAGATACTGGTTGCTCCTTAGGTTAGTTATGGTAAACTTGAAGACTTGGGGGTAAGGGGCGCTGCTCCCTCCTCTCACCAGTGTCGGGCGGCCGGCTGGCAGCTCTTCACTTTCAGGGCGATCGCCGTCAGAAGCCTCCGTCCCGGCCGGGCAGAGCAGCGGGTCCTGAGCAGCACACACAGCAGTCTGCAGCCATTGCTGAACATGCCCCTCACACTGGTCTGCAGCACTCGCCCCTCCCCTGGGAGGAAACTTCCTGGAAAGCTAAAGGCATGCTGGGAAACGTAGTTTTAAGGCAGACACATAAGGTCAGTGTCCGATATACAGGCAGAAGGTTACAGGGCGCACACTGTACAGCGGGGATCAGGTCTGGGGGAGCTGCTCGCACATCCACATGTAATATGACGCCGTGCCCACGTGCCATGTAACAGACAGCTGTGATCATACGGGGTCCTGAGCGAGTGGTCTCATATCAGCCCATGGGAGACGGCGGCAGAACTCTGAAGCCACCAGGGCCGCAGCTGCGGACAAGAATAGAACATGTTCTATCTTTTGCGGAGCTGAGGACCGGAAGTTCGGGGCTGAAACCTGGAAGTTCGGGGCGCGCTCCGCAAATGCGAAAGTGGGGAGCACATAGTGTGCTCTCCGCTTGACGTCCGGGCCCATAGAGAATGAATGGGTCCGCACCCGTTCCGCAAAGTTGCGGAACGGGTGCGGACCCTTTTGCGGACGTGTGAATGGACCCTTATGCTGATGACCTAACCTCAGGATTGGTAATCAATAGCAGATCGGCGGTGGTCCAACACCTGGCACCCCCGCCGATCAGCTGTTTGAAGAGAAGGCAGCGCTCCATGAGAGTCCTGCTTCCTCTTCATTACACTGCCCATTGTCTCAGAAGCACTCGCTGCCTTCACCTGATGCAAGTACCTGTAATGATACTACTACGCCGCCACTACAGGGAAGACGTAATGAAGAGGAAGAAGCGTTCACACGGAGCAGCATCTCCTCTGCAAACAGCTGATCTGGGGGGTTCCAGGTGTAAGACCACCACCGATCTGATATTGGTGACCAATCCTGCAGACCCGCACAACCCCTTTAAGGTCCTTTTACATGGACTGATCATCAGGAATTAACTAAGCGTCCCTGATGTCGTCTTCCCCCCCCCCATTTCCCTCTCCCTCAAAAATAATCATTAGAGGTGTTCACATACATTATGGTTACACCAAAATGGCAGCAATAAGAACTACAACTCGTCCGCACACAGCTGCATTCAGGTGGTCACGGGCAAGAACGGGACTGGATCCCTTCAGAAGGAAAAGAATGGGGGATGATGGGTCTCCTATCCTACAAGGAAGGGATGACTGGACGTAAACGTTAGTTATGGATATTCTAGCATTTTACCATTGATGGCCTACCCCCTCAAGATATTGGTGGGGGTCTGACACCCCCCCCCCCCCCAGATCAGCGGTTTCAGAGAAGCTACAGCTCTGGTCGTAATGCAGTAGACGGAGCTGCTTACCATTCACGTCACAGGGCAGACGGGCGGACATGTTTGATGGCCAATCCTCCGGAAGTGAAGAGCCGTGGTGAAATCCTCGAATGTCCCTTTAAAGGGGTTTTCCCCACTAACATCCCCTAGCCACAGAACAGGTGATCGCTGGGGGTCTGACTGCTAGGACCCTCAGATCCTGGAGACCCCAATGTGCATGGAGCATTGGTGTTCATGTGTGACCACTGCTCTGGAGCGCCACAGATGTAAGTGGAGCCGTGGTCCCACATACAGGACACCGCTCCATTCTCACAACGGTCAGACCGCCAGTGATCTGACACCTATCCCCCCTTATGCTTTCAGACTGTGGGATCCTGTGGATGATGTTAACAGGGAAACCTCCAGGATTTTCCCCCTCACCTAGTGAGACCTGTGAGACTTATCCGCTCCGTGGCTCCCTGGCCTTCTCCCTGCATGGAGAGAGACATGTGCAGCCAGTGACTGGCCTCAGCAGTGGTGAACCCAAGTGAGACGTGGCCCAACAGCAACATGATGCTTGTGGACACGTCACACCTCTGAGGCCAGTCACTGGCTGCAGTGCTGCACATGTCCCTACCTATGCAGGAAGTTTACAAGCAGGGACGAGAACAGCCAGGAGCAGGAGAGTATAGTCCTTGTCAGAGGTCCCGGTGGGTGGGGACAATTAAAAACATCACGGTCAACCTCTTTAGAGGGATCAATCCATTACGATGGTGCTCATGTGGACATTCACTGATGATGACTGCATAAAGGAAGGTCACCATCTTCCAGAGGAGGAGAAAAGGATCCATGGTCTAATATTAGACAAGAAAAAAAAAAAATTCCACCTTCTCCCCATCATCCACTACAACAGCAGTGTGACCTCACCACTTCCACTTGGAGTCCTCCTCTTTCTGCTTGGCCTCCTTGGTCCTCTTGGCTTTGGTGTCTCCTTCCTCGTCTTCTGCATTCTTCCTCTTTTTGCTTGCTTTGCTCCTTGATTTCTCCTTCTCCTGGACCTTCTCGTCTTTCTCGGGATCCACCTTTGATTTCTTCTGTTCTGCCTCCACTACTACTTCTTCCAGTTCTCTCTTTATACCTTTTGTTTCCTCACTGTGATGCCTTTTAGTGTCTTTATCACTCTTTTTGTGCTGATCCTTTTGCTTTTCGCCAGATGTTTTCTTGTCCAGGGACTTCCCCTTGGTGCTGTCCTTCAACTTGTGCCTCTTATCATCGGTCAGGGCTTCCTGAAACAGGTCCAGATCCACTAGGGTCATCTTCAGAACTCCAGCCTTTGTGTCCTTTCCATTGTCTTTGTGAAGTGCATGGGTGTCTGGAGTTTCCTCCTTTACCTGGTGCTTGCTCTGCCCAGAGGCCTTGTGTCTGTCTTCCTTGGAGCGGTCCTTGTGTTTTTCTTCATTGGACTTGGAACGGTCCTTGTGTCCATCCTCCTTGGAGCGGTTCTTGTGTCCATCCTCCTTGGACTTGGAGCGGTCCTTGTGTCCAACCTCCTTGGAGCGGTCCTTGTGTCCATCCTCCTTGGACTTGGAGCGGTCCTTGTGTCCATCCTTGTGTCCGTCCTCCTTGGACTTGGAGCGGTCCTTTTGCTCCTTTGCATAACTTGCCTTCTTCTGCTCCTGTTCTTCCGCCTTTACTCTGTCTGTGGTTTTCTCCTGCGATTTGTCCTTCTCAGAGTCCCTCTTGTCTTTACCCTCGTGGCGATCTTTCTTCTTTACTTCATTATGCTCCTTCGGCTTTTTGTCCGCTCTGCTCCTCTGGTCTCCATTTCGAGAGGAGTGTGCGGCTTCCTCCAGACTGTTTTCCTTAAGGTCTTTGTTATCTTCAGCAATCTTATACTCTTTGGGTTCTTCCTTATGATCTACAGGGTCCTCTGACTGAACCATATGGTCGTTTCTTCCATCAGTGCTCTGGACGGGTGGGACATCACTTTCCTGTGCAGAAATCCTACAAGACAAGAACTGGACAAGGAAACACGTTACGAGGAAAGACTGAAGTGGAATTGGACTCTGGGCTTTGGCTGGATGGCCATATTTTATGTGAACTGCGGTTAGGTCACGACAAAGTTCAACTGTGATTCAGAAGCCTGCAGCTCTGATGTGGCGGTCCTCCTCATCCACCAGAGACCCCCACATCTATTCATCGGTCTCTGCAAGGAACTTCACTTTAATGGCTGCCCACTGTTTTTCTATGGCCCCCAGGGGATGATAGAAGTACAGGGCAGCAGTAATTATGAAACTGTCATTTCAGGTCAGATGAGCAGCGATCTGGTCAACTGAAACACTCTGGTTGTTAAAGGGGTTAAACGTTTCACTTGAGGCGTTGCAATCCCCCAAGCCAGAAACCTTCTATTATACATTTAAAGTGGTTGTCTAGGCTTTTACTATTGATGACCTCTATGGCAAAAACCATAGACAGCAGCGGTGAACAGGAAGAAAGAAGGGAGACGGCATGTGCTCAGTCTCCTCATACAGCCGATAGGAGGGGTGCCAGGTGTCGGACCCCCGCTGAAATGATATGGACGATAGGTCATCAATAGTAAAAGCCGGAGAACCCCTTTAACTTCTGATGGCCCGGGCTGCAGATCCCAGACGTGCACCGGTGCCAAGGGATGTTACATACCCAGACATGAACATCAGAATCCTGGACAGTTCCTTGCAGAGAGTAATGAGATGCTCTCCACGTCTCTCACTGAAATGAACGGGACGGTGTCCGCAGTGCGGCCGATTTGCACCACGCTGCACGGTATGTGAGAAGCCTCTGTCCTGCTGCAGCCACATCATGGAGGCTGCAGAGCTGCTAGAACAGATCAGATGCATCACTGAACACCGGTGACATTACTACATGGTGAACAGGGAAATGCTCTGATCCTAGTAACTCGCATGTTTTTCTTTCTGATGGCCAAAGCAATGTTCTTCACTAATCAAGTGTCCATGACTGATCTCTGTGTACAGTGCATGTAACGCACTGAATACCAGACACATCCCAGCTACCCCGATAGACAAGAGGCCATTGTACTGCACGTACCACTTGCTGCTCCGCTGGGTCGTTCTGCCTAGAAATGAAAGACAAGGGATTGTAACCCATCGTAAATCGAGACAATCCTCTATACAAAAGCTGATAACAGGTATAATTGTAAGCAGAGTGCTACTAAAGGGGTTCCCTGATGTACATAAACCCTCCGCAGAGACGCTGAATGTGATAAAAGCTTCACCCCACCGAGTCCTGCAGCTCCTCACTAGTGTTGAGCGAACTTGTGTTTTATGTTCCCGCGTCTAAAGTTCGGGTTATCGAAGTATCCAGTTATGGATTCTGCTACCATGGACCATAACTGAATTTAGAATCCATAACGGGATACTTCAATAACCCGAACTTTAGACGCCGAACTTAAAACACAAGTTCGCTCAACACTACTCCTCACCTCCAGTTTGCAATTACAGGCGGCAGCGGTGACTCGAGCTGTATATAGCACACGACTGCTGCAATGGTCTTGCGCTGTATTTCACTGAGGCCAGTTATTGGCTGCAGCGGTCATGTGCTGTATACACCTACATCACCGCTGATGCCAGAGGTGGGGAGCGGAGGGGGATCCGGCAAGGAGTTCTTCAATTGTTTGGGGAGGTTTTCAGTACATGACACGTTCCTTATTTATTTTTTTGAACATTATTATTGTTATATAAAAACAATTTAAACAGAAGAGTTGTCTTAAGTTAAAACAAAGATACGTTGTCCGACACACGATTCAGATACAGCAGTACATACATAGCATTATAATCATTGAAATAAGGTATAACACAAACTAAATTCCTGCTTCTGTCGCCTACTTTTATTTTCTCACGTTTTATTACGTATTTCTCTAACAGATCTCTGCTTCCTGTCAGTGAAAGAACACTCAGGAAGTAAGCCTGTACATGGCTAGTCCTGCTCTAAGCTGACAAGTGGAAACCGATGTAATCTGTCTAGACCAGGGATGCACAACATGCGGCCCCCTCCAGCTGCTGCAGAACTACAACTCCCAGCAGACTATCAGCCGTCAGCAGGGAATGGTGAGAGATGTGATTTTACAAAAGCTGGAGTGCTGAAGGGTCCTGGTCTAGACAATGCTCTGGACTCCAGGCTGAAACATTGTACCAAAACGTCAGACAGACAGATCTGTGCGGCGGCTGATGTGTTTTGCTCACAAGGTCTGATCTCTATAATCTACGACTAGACGATTATAACCCAGCAGCATCAATCACGCACCCTTCCTTGTCTCTGCAATGCTTGCTCTCAGATTCCTCTTGCAGTAAGTAGTTGCTGTTCTCGTCGAATACGGAGGACGTTACGGGCAGCCTAGGACAGGGAGACACCAAGATTACCTCTGGCATGGCCGACCGCACACACCACAGAACCATCCTGTGGAAATCCCGTGGCAAGACCTTTCCTGCATATTCCCAAAGGAAAGGGAGAGTTCATTGCCACTTCCACCCGCCCCACGTGTCGCCATCACGTGCAGGTTGCAAGTGTAAGGCCACAGGAGGCAGAGATGAAGGATGGGCCCCACTGCAGGGAGCGATCCTGTAATACGTACGTGTCTTCATCTGCAGAGTCACGCTTCTGTATCTCTCCTCCACAGTCAGGACCAGGATCCGCATAATGTTCGGAGGCGCTAGAAGAGTAAAGCAGAAAATAGAGGATCTAAAGATTGAGACTGCACCCGAGCATGGTGACAGCGGCAGCAGGACGGCAATACACAAGATAACTGCTGGCCACGGGCTCGTTCCACTGTCTGAAAGACGGACCAACATGGCTGAGCACGCAGACTACTCTGGAAGCAGCACGTCTCCCAGGATCAGGCATGTGGAAACAGCCCAACAATTCTCCCCCAAGTCATCAGGACTCTATACACATCAGAAGGCTGGCAGGTCTGGCTGATATACATCTGAGGCTACATGTAAGCCTTCAACCACAAATGAGTTGGGGAAGGTGGACAATCCCAAAATCAGCATGACTTACCAACGAACCGGCCACTGCTGCGATTCAATAGGCGAGTGATGGTAAATTCATTATTTTACACCTTCCTCCGCCTGGACCCTAGCTTTTACAATCTTGTAAATCCCTTTAAATGCTAGAAGACACCACTACTTGCCGATTGCTCTCCATCATGGGACGGAGCTGCAGCGTTGCGGACAAGAATAGGCATTCTCTATATAGCGCTGGCCATGTGTGATCCGCAAAAAGGAGATTTATGCATAACTTACCAGTAAAATCTCTTTCTCGCTCTTCATTGGTGGACACAGAGACCATGGGTATAGCTATGTTCTCTAGGAGGCGTTGACACTAGATAAATCTGTTAGCTCGTCCCCTGGCAGCTATACCCCCTCCAGCCTGGAGAGAGAGCTTCAGTTTGTGTACACGCAGTAGGAGAAGCAAGCCACCCCAAGAAAAACATGGAACACCAACCATGTCAAAAACCCAATGGGGCTCTAACCAGAACAGCCACAGCTGTAGTTGAACAATACTGGGTGGGTGCTGCGTCCCCCAATGAAGAGCGAGAAAGGCAAGTTATACAAAAATCTCCTTTTCTCGCCCATATTCATTGGGGGACACAGGAACCGTGGGACGTCCACAAGCAGGGAAAGAAAAAAAAAAAAAAACACAGCCCCATGGAAACATCGTCCCTGCAGGCATCTAGGTAACTGCCGCCTGCAAGACCAAGCGGCCCAAGGCAGCGTCCGCCGATGCAGTAAAATTTTGTGAAAGTATGTAAGGAGGACCAAGTAGCCGCCTTACACAACTGTGCAGCTGAAGCACGATTCCTCCGAGCCCAAGATGCACCCACCGCTCTGGTGGAGTGAGCCGTGACACCTAAGGGGGGGGAAGGGGACTCTTTCCCGGGTGCGGTAAACCTCTGTAATTTCAGCCCGAATCCAACATGCGATTGGCAGCCTCCAAGTTGGCAATCCCTTGCGAGGACCCTCCGGAATGAGAAAGAGGGAGTCCGTACGGAGGAAGGGAGCGGAGGATGCTAAAAATAGATCCTAAGAGCTCTGACAACATCCAAGTGATGCAACTCCCTTTCTTTAGGTTGTAAAGGAGAGGGACACAGAGAAGGAAGGACAATTTCTTCGTTGATATGGAAGTCAGAGACCACCTTTGGAAGAAAGGAAGGAACGGGCCGGAGAACCGCTTTATCCTTATGAAGAACCAGGAAGGGTTCTCTACATGAAAGGGCCGCCAACTCAGACACCCGTCTGATGGAAGTGATAGCCACAAGGAAATCCACCTTCCAGGACAGGAATCGGAGGGAAATCTCCCGTAGAGGCTCAAAGGGGGAAGCCTGGAGCGCTAGGAGGACTAAATTCAGATCCCAAGGCGGCAACCGAGGATGGTACGGAGGAACCGTATGTGCCACTCCCTGAAGAAAAAGTCCTTACAGGCCCGAGGGGGGCCAGAGGGCGCTGGAAAAAAATAGAAAGCGCAGAGACCTGACCCTTCAAAGAGCTAAGGCTCAAACCAAGGACCAACTCTGATTGAAGAAAGGACAGGATCGTGGGGAGATAAAAAACGAAGAGGAGGAATGGTTTGGTTTTCACAGAAACCCAGGAAGGACCTCCAGGTCCTGTAATAGATCCTGGAAGAAGCAGGCTTCCTAGCCTGAATCATAGTGCGGATAACATCCACCGAAAAACCTCTTTGCTTTAGAATGGCGGTTTCAATGGCCACGCCGTCAAACGAAGAGACCTTAAATGCTGATGGAAGAACGGTCCCTGCGAAAGCAGGTCATCTCTAAACAGCAGTGACCAAGGGACGTCTCCCAGAAGAAGAACAAGGTCAGCGTACCACGCATGACGGGGCCAATCTGGGGCGATGAGGATCGTCGGAATGCACTCCATCCTGATTTTCTGTAGAACCCTGGGCAGGAGGGGGGGGGGGGGGGGGGGGGGGGGGTGGGGGGGAACACAGAGGAGGGAGAGAACCCCTGCCAAGAGGAGATCACAGCGTCCGCGCCGTAAGCTCCCGGATCTCTTGCGTGGGAAAGGAAGGTTGGAAGTTTCCGATTAAGCCTTGAGGCCATCAAGTCCACGTCGGGGCGACCCCAACGGAGACAGATGGCCTTGAATACTTCTGGGTGGAAGGACCACTCGCCCGGATCCATCTTGGTCCTACTAGGGAAATCTGCAGTCCAGTTCTCCACCCCCGGGATGAAGATTGCTGAAATTGCTGGTACATGGGCTTCCGCCCACCGTAAGATCTCAGCAGATTCCTGCATCACCGCGTGTTCCCCCTTGGTGGTTGATGTAAGCCACAGCAGTGGCATTGTCTGACTGGACGACCCTTCAAGAGGTGGGTCCAGTGCCGGAGGGACAGAAGAATCGTCCCGAGTTCCAGGACATTGATCGGGAGCTTGGATTCCGACTGAGACCATGTGCCTTGGACTGTCCTGGGAGGAAACACCCCTCCCCAACCCAGTAGACTGGCGTCGGTGGTAACCACCGTCCAGGAGATCGGAAGGAAAGACCTTTCCAAAACCGGAACCGACAGCCACGAGACAACCATACCTGAGGGGAGAGACAGATGAGATGGTCCAGGCTCTCTGAAGATTTGTCCCAGGAGGACAGGATCGCTCTCTGGAACGTGCGAGAGTGGAACTGGGCAAAGGGAAATCGCCTCGAAACAGGCGAACATCTTCCCTAAAGTCCTCATGCAGAGTCGAATGCACGGAAGTATGCAGTCGAAAAGGCTCCTCACGGAACAGTGCAAGGCCAGTCGTTTGTCCGTGGGAAGGCGAGCCCGTGCTGCGTCAGTGTCCATAAGCATACCCAGGAAGACCAATTGTCTGGAGTGTGTCAGAGATGACTTCTGCAGGTTGACCAACCACCCGAAACATGCCAGGGCCCCCAGCGTGATCTGTACGCTGTTTCATGCCTGAGCAAAGGAGGAGGCTTTGAGGAGGATGTCGTCCAGATAGGGCATAAGGAAGATGCCTCTGGAACAGAGCAGGGCGAGAAGAGGGTCCAGAATCTTTGTAAAGACCCGAGGCGCAGTTGCCAGCCCGAACGGGAGGGCGAAAAACTGGTAATGACAGTCTCCTATCGTGAACCTCAGAAAGTGCTGGTGACTCCGTGCGATGGAGACGTGGAGGTATGAGTCCTGATTATCTATGGCTGATAGAAATTCCCCCTACTTCAGAGAAGCAATTATGGAACGAAGGGATTCCATCCGAAACCGCTGAAGGTGAAGGAACTTGTTTAGCAGTTTGAGGTCCAGGATGTGACGCACGGAGCCCTCCTTTTTGGGGACCACAAAAAGGTTTGAATAGAACACCTTGAACTTTTCTGCTGGGGAAACGGGAGAGATGACTCCTGGTCCAGGAGGGACTGAATGGCCTGTTGGGTGGAGGCGCACCTTCAGGCAGAGGTCTGCTTAGCAGCGGGGGAGCAGCCTGGGGTCTGGGACGCCAGGAGGGCTGAGCCCAAACGATGCAAAAAATGTTGTATCCTGGGAGGAAGGAAAGCCGCCGCCCCCCATCAGAGGGACTCTCTGCGGGGCGGGAACTAGCAAATCGACGAAAAGGTCTGCCACGTGAGGAACCTGACCTAGCGAGAGAGGCCCGCTTGGCCGTAGGCTGTGGGAAATGGGTGCTCTTGCCACCCGTGGCCTCAGAAATAATTTTCAGCCGAGAACCAAAGAAACGGGACCCGGCAAAGGGGAGACCGACTAAAGAACGCTTGGAGGTCGCGTCTGCTGCCCACACCTTCAGCCAAAGCTTGCAGCTTAAGGTGACTGCAAGCGCTGAAGAGTGCGCGATGAGGATGCCTCACAGAGGAACTTCCCTGCCTGAATGATCAGCTGTGCCAAGGAGCGGAGGTCCTGAGCAGGGACCTCGGATATCAGGTTCTGGCCCAGCTGGCTGCCCCACTCAGAGATCGCCTTAGCCACCCACGCGGAGGCGAACACGGGCCTAAGGGCTAGCCATATTTTTGGCCAGACATGCTACACGTGGGTCCACCTTAGGAGGGGATGTCCAAGTGGAAACGCAGTCCGCTGGAAAAGGATATAGGATGTTAAGTTTTTTAGGGGCAGAAAAACGCATGTCTGGGTGATCCCAAGCCTGGGAGACCACAGCCGAAAAATCATTATGGCGAGGAAACACCTGTGAGGCCTGTTTTGGACGGAAGAAGGATACCCCCTGCTGGTCAGTGGGGGGGGGGGGGGGGGGGGGGGGGGGGAGATCGTCCTGCACCCGGAAGGTGTCGCGGATGGCAGCAATAAGGCTATCCCCAGTGGAGGCCAACTTAGAAGACTGCTCCGCATCCAAATCTAAAATTCTCAACCTCACGTCTCCAGGGGAGGAAAAACCTGAGAGAGACGCGTCCGAGGAAGAAACATGGTCTACTCTGGGACGCTTTTGTGAATGCCATGCACTGACGGAATCACCAGGAGGAAGTGACCTAGGGGGATCGCGCGAGCCAGAAGGTCCGGAGGGTGCATCTGAGAGAGGCACAGCCTGCGTTGTCGGTGGATTCTTAACCAAGCGACCCACTATAGATAGGGTGGATTGGGAGATTTTAGCAAGGTTTTCCACCGCCTGAGAGAGCGTTTTGGCCCAGTCGGGTAACTCAGATGCCAGAGGGGGAGCAGCTGTATGGGTTGAAGAGGGGGGACCCTGCCTGAGCATCCGACAAGCGGTGCAGACAGAATCCTGTTGCCCACAAGGGAATTTAGCCTGACATAAGGAGCAGGCGTAGTGAATAGCTATTGGCTGCGGAGGAGCCCCAGAGGGTTCAGACATGGTGTATCCAAGAGATACCTGAGGCTGGAGGGAAACAGCGACCTTAGGTGGGAAACAGCTCTTACCGGAACCAGGAGACGCCGTCCAAGAGTGTCCGGAGAGAACAGGCTGAGCGCTGAGGCGGGAAAGAATAAGCCCTGCCCCCTCAGGTCTTGCATCCCTCCAGAGAGCCGATGCACGTGCATCCATTAACCCCCGCATGGCTGGAACGGTCCAGTTGTGACCCTTGTTCCCCCTGCTTGCCAGGCTGCGCCATACATGAGGCAGCCGCCAGATTGTTGTGGGAGCCGGATCGCCACCAGCCGCAGCAGTGAATCGCCAACCGCCCCCGAACTTCCTTGCTTGTAAGCACTAAGCTCCGCCCCCTATTGCAGCCCATGTCTGTGCCCCAGCGCTATGCTTGATGCTGCCGAGTATAAACTGCTGCTGCAGGTTGTTTATGAGCCAAGTTCTCCACACTGAAAGGAGGATCCATCCAAGCTAAGCTGCATGTGGGCAGGCGGGCGAAATAGATGGCCTGGAGCAGGCATCTACTTATCTGTCCAGCCGCCATCTTCAGCCTTCCTCTTGTTCCAGCAGGGTCACCCCTTCAGCTACTGGCACCGTAGTGGCAGGAAGCTGGAAGAGGGACTTGGACGGGTGACCCCTTGGCTGGCGGGAGGCAGTGAGCGAGGCTGCCCTGGTCCACCTTGTCTTCTTGTGGGGGGAGGAGGCAGCGTGGCGAACCAACGCTGGTGTGCTCCCCCCGGGAGAACAGGGAGGCGAGGCGACCACTGTTTCCCACCTAAAAGAAGAGAAAAAAACAAACTAAAACACAAAATCTTCCAGTAGACAGTGAGATCTTGCCTCCTATTGACACTAGAAGAAACTGAAGCTCTCTCTCCGGGCTGGAGGGGGTATAGCTGCCAGGGGAGGAGTGAACCTCTTTATCTAGTGTCAGCACCTCCTAGAGGACATGGCTATACCCACGGTCTCTGTGTCCCCCAATGAATATGGGCGAGAGACACTTGCGGTCTTGTGAATGCACCCTTAAGGGGACGTGCATCAGTCAGATGAGGGGGATCCAGCTATGTCCTGACCCAGCACCGAGACACGACCCTAACCCTTCAGTCCTCGGTACAGTGCCCTTTCAGCGTTCATGAAGACATTCACGGGGGTTTCATAGATCAGTCCCCCCAATAGTCAGAAGCTGATGACGTGCTAGTGAGCTGCCAGGAAGGCATTCGGTTAGTGTAAGGGTGCAGGGGTCTTACCAGGACACTACATTCTCCTGTATCACCTTCTCTGAGGACTCGGCTGGGTCAACCTACAGATGAGAGAAAAAAAAAGTTAAATTTTTTTTTATAAAAATGCCCCAAGTAACCAAAGAAAGGATGTCAACATCCAAAACGACGACAGGTAGAATCCTGCATCATAAAAGAAGCAAATAAAAGAAAAATCAGTCCAAACATGTCCACAAAAATTAAAGGGACTCTCCGGCCTCCCTGACAGTAACAAACAGCACTTAGTGTCCGCGGTCCTGCCGCTACTCCATTCCCATTACAGGCCCAGGTCCCGTGACCACTGCAGCCAATCACACGCCTTGGCAGTGAGATACCGCTATGTTACAGTGAGGAAACGTTCAAATCTCTGCCAAAACCTGTGGTTTGGAGGAGGTCATGGAAGCGAGCTGCTTCTTGGTCCTGTGGGGACTGGGGCGGCCAGGAACGGAGCAGCAGAGGGACCGCAGACAGGTGAGCGGTGTTTAGCCCCTTTCACACTAGCGGCAAGGAACTCCAGCAGGCTGTTTCGGCGGGTGAACATCATGTCGGATCCGCGCTGCCGCTAGTGCACACGTGCCCCTGAACTACTGCTCCAGCCCCATTGACTATAATGGGTGCGGGGCGGAGTTCCGGCGGCAGCGCACGGCGAGAGGGGGCCGGAATAAAAGTATATACGGTAAAATCTCATTAAGAGACTAGGGCCCGGCTGAAATTGCACAGCGTACTGACACGACTCACCGCCATACAACCATTGTGTGACCGCGGAGGGGAAGACGTCTCCTTTCTGCTGGAATCCTCCTTAACATCTTCTCTTTTTTTGTCTCCATTAAACTTTTGTTTCCTAAATAGGTGATGGAAAAGCTGTAAAGATGTAGTGGCGCCACCAGCAGGCTGAAGTGTGGTAGTGCAGGCAATACGTATAACGATAATGTGGGCCCTCTGCAGGTATCTTGCTTGGGAATTCAATGCCCATACAAAACCCATGCAGAGCAGGGACGGGGGGCGGAATGAAGACTCCGCGGTGCTCCTCCATCCGTGTATTACTTGTATGAGTAATATCCTCCTGTGCAGTGGTGAAGGTCGCCCTACCTGTGCGGATCCGAGGTGGGAGATCCGAGGCTTCCCTCCACGCTGTTTGTCCGATTTATTTTCACACCTTTGATGGGAACTCTGTGACTCTACAGTATACAGAGCAGACATTGTCACCATTACGCTGCGTTCACATGAGCCGAATCTGCAGCAGACTTCAGTGTAAGAACAATATAATGGTATAAAACCTGCGCATGTGAACACAAAAGGGGGGTCCAGAAACCACGCAAACAAAAAGGACTCAGGGGAACCGATCCTCACCTACCAGATCCCCACTAGTCTCTACATCATGATCCCGATCCCACACAGGAGACGCCTGTTCAGACAATCACTGACCCACATCAGCTCGTGTATGGCTGCGCAGGCATCTCCTGGCACAACTCCATACGGCAGTGCCGCTAAAGAGATCTTACTAATGTTCTGAAGTTTATTTTTCTGATAGAGAGCTCAAAATCCCCTGAAAATACAGTCACACGATATAACTGACTACCTAGAGTCTGTACTAGGGATATTACTGCATACAGATATATACAGCCACCAGTAGAGGGAGCTCAGGAGTATACTGCATACAGATATATACAGCCACCACTAGAGGGAGCTCAGGAGATTACTGCATACAGATATATACAGCCACCACTAGAGGGAGCTCAGGAGATTACTACATACAGATATATACAGCCACCACTAGAGGGAGCTCAGGACATCACTGCATACAGATATATACAGCCACCACTAGAGGGAGCTCAGGAGATTACTGCATACAGATATATACAGCCGCCACTAGAGGGAGCGCAGGAGATTACTGCATACAGATATATACAGCCACCACTAGAGGGAGCTCAGGAGATTACTACATACAGATATATACAGCCACCACTAGAGGGAGGTCAGGAGATTACTACATACAGATATATATACAGCCACCACTAGAGGGAGCTCAGGAGATTACTGCATACAGATATATACAGCCACCACTAGAGGGAGCTCAGGAGATTACTGCATACAGATATATACAGCCACCACTAGAGGGAGCTCAGGAGATTACTGCATACAGATATATACAGCCACCACTAGAGGGAGCTCAGGAGATTACTGCATACAGATATATACAGCCACCACTAGAGGGAGCTCAGGAGATTACTGCATACAGATATATACAGCCACCACTAGAGGGAGCTCAGGAGATTACTACATACAGATATATACAGCCACCACTAGAGGGAGCTCAGGACATCACTGCATACAGATATATACAGCCACCACTAGAGGGAGCTCAGGAGATTACTGCATACAGATATATACAGCCGCCACTAGAGGGAGCGCAGGAGATTACTGCATACAGATATATACAGCCACCACTAGAGGGAGCTCAGGAGATTACTACATACAGATATATACAGCCACCACTAGAGGGAGGTCAGGAGATTACTACATACAGATATATATACAGCCACCACTAGAGGGAGCTCAGGAGATTACTACATACAGATATATACAGCCACCACTAGAGGGAGGTCAGGAGATTACTGCATACAGATATATACAGCCACCACTAGAGTGAGCTCAGGAGATTACTACATACAGATATATACAGCCACCACTAGAGGGAGCTCAGGAGCTTACTGCATACAGATATATACAGCCACCACTAGAGGGAGCTCAGGAGATTACTGCATACAGATATATACAGCCACCACTAGAGGGAGCTCAGGAGATTACTGCATACAGATATATACAGCCACCACTAGAGGAAGATCAGGAGATTACTACATACAGATATATACAGCCACCACTAGAGGGAGATCAGGAGATTACTACATACAGATATATACAGCCACCACTAGAGGGAGCTCTGGAGTATACTGCATACAGATATATATACAGCCACCACTAGAGGGAGCTCAGGAGATTACTACATACAGATATATATACAGCCACCACTAGAGGCAGCTCAGGAGATTACTGCATACAGATATATACAGCCACCACTAGAGGGAGATCAGGAGATTACTACATACAGATATATACAGCCACCACTAGAGGGAGCTCAGGAGATTACTACATACAGATATATACAGCCACCACTAGGGGAGCTCAGGAGATTACTACATACAGATATATACAGCCACCACTAGAGGGAGCTCAGGAGATTACTGCATACAGATATATACAGCCACCACTAGAGGGAGCTCAGGATATTACAGCATACAGATATATACAGCCACCACTAGAGGGAGCTCAGGAGATTACTGCATACAGATATATACAGCCACCACTAGAGGGAGCTCAGGAGATTACTACATACTGATATATACAGCCACCACTAGAGGGAGCTCAGGAGATTACTACATACAGATATATACAGCCACCGCTAGAGGGAGCTCATGAGATTACTACATACAGATATATACAGCCACCACTAGAGGGAGCTCAGGAGATTACTACATACAGATATATACAGTTACCACTAGAGGGAGCTCAGGAGATTACTACATACAGATATATACAGCCACCACTAGAGGGAGCTCAGGAGATTACTACATACAGATATATACAGCCACCACTAGAGGGAGCTCAGGAGATTACTACATACAGATATATACAGCCACCACTAGAGGGAGCTCAGGAGATTACTACATACAGATATATACAGCCACCACTAGAGGGAGCTCAGGAGATTACTACATACAGATATATACAGCCACCACTAGGGGAGCTGTGCATACAGTAAGCTCCTGAGCTCCCTCTAGGGGCAGCTGCAGAGAACAGGATTTTATCATGTAACTGTATGCAGATTTGGAGCTCTGTATCAGAAAAACAAAGCCCAAACTGCCATGAAGTAGTACATAACTTTAGATCTATGGCAGATAAACTTGGGCAGCAGCTCTGAAGGGGCAGGGGTGTTGACACTTATGAGCTATCCTCCAGATGAGATTCATGGGGTCCATCACCTGGGACCTGCACCAATCAGCTGTTTCGGGAGATTGCAGGAGTACAGAGGAGAAGGATCTGGGGATCGCATGAATGGGAGCAGCGTTACCCCGGCACGGCCACAGCGTGCTTCTGCACCATACACACTGTAATCCCTGGTGCCGCGGCTGCCCAGACAGCTGACCGGTGGGGGTGCTCGGGGTCAGACCCCCCACTGATCAGATGTTGGTGACCTATGCTCAATATCAGAAGCCCAGACAACCCCTTTAAGGACACGGCCACACAGAGGAAATGTGCGCAGAACATGGCGGTGTAGAGTATGGCAGCAGCATCCATTCTGTATGGAGAGCATCCACATGGGGATCTGCCGACGGGCTCCACCTGCTGTACACGAGGCAGGAAGGCACACTGCCGATTCTGCTGCAGATATCCTCTCCACTGCAAAGTGTCAGCTCCGGGGAGGAGGTAAAGCGCCATCCTGCAGATCTATAATCCGCACCGCGGGATATGCTGTGGATTCTGTATGCAGCGTGTTTACACACAATGTACTTACCTCGCTCCCCGGTACCCACTTCACCCACCCATCCATTCAGCAGTGCACGCTCCCGGCTTTTACTTTACTGCGCAGGCTCAGCGTCATCCATCTCCGCTTCCTCATGTCCCATCAAGGGTCATTACTCGTACCGCGCATGCGCCGAATGCTTCATAGGGAGTCGGCACACTGAAACCTAGGAGCAGAGCCTGCATACACCGTACGTCACAGAAGTCAGCGCGCCCCTCACAGAAGTCAGCGCGCCCCTCACAGAAGTCAGCGCGCCCCTCACAGAAGTCAGCGCGCCCCTCACATTTTTGTAAATATTTTCTATCTTTCTGTGACAACACTGCAGATCTGCCCCTTCGGTACAGTGCAGAGTAGTCCGTGTACGGCTTGTAAACTTATCTGGTTCAGATGGTGTCAGGCGTGTGGTGACAACCAGGTGAGGCGCACAAGGACCAGTGTGTCCTGCCTACAGTCACGTATGGTGGTGGCAGTGTCACGGTTTGGGGCTGCATGAAAGCCGCCATGTCCTGTGACATACTGAAGCAGAGCATGACCTCCTCCCTTCTGGGCCGCAGGGCAGTATTCCAACAAGCACCTCCAGGACGACCACTGCCTTGTACAGAAACCGAGGGTTAAGGGGCAGGACTGGCCGAGCGCGTCTCCAGACCTAAACCCTAGTGAGCATCTGTGGGGCCTCCTTAAACGGAAGGTGAAGGAGCCCGAGGTCTCTACACCCCACCAGCTCCGTGATGTCATCATGGAGGAGGGAAGAGGATTCCAGAGGAACCTGTGAAGCTCCAGGGACCTCCCTGCCCAAGAGAGTTAAAGGCAGTGCTGGAAAGTAATGGTGGCCACACAGAATACTGACACTTCGGGCACTTTCACTTAGGGGTGCACTCACTTTTGTCGCCAGCGGTTTCGACATTAAAGGGTTTCTACCACCAGATTTTGAGATTTTTGGCTGACTGACACCAGCGATCTGCCAGTGTCTGCACTACCTGACCTGCTCTTGTATCACCTTCGTCTGCTGCCGTTAAGCTTAAAAACATACTGTTATTGATAAGCAAATGAGCCTCTAGGTGCTATGGGGGGTCTTTTCAGCACCTAGAGGCTCCGTCTACTCACTATATCTGCCGCCCACCGCATCCCTCTTGATTGACAGCCAAACCTCTCTGCATCTCGAATCACGGCACCTGCGCTTCTGTATTCGGCGCAGGCGCAGTGACTGTCAGACCGCTCCCTGCACCAGCATCTTCACTGCGGTCCGACAGTCACTGCGCCTGCGTGGAATACAGAAGCGCACGGCGCAGGTGCCGGAATTTGAGATGGAGCGAGGTTTGGCTGTCAATCAAGAGGAGCGGGGCGGGCTGGAGGGACGTGGTGGGCGGCAGAAATAGTGAGTAGACGGAGCACCTAGAGGCTCATTTGCTTATCAATAACAGTATGTTTTTAAGCTTAAAGGCAGCAGACGAAGGTGATACAAGAGCAGGTCAGGTAGTGCAGACACTGGCAGATCGCTGGTGTCAGTCAGCCAAAAATCTCAAAAATCTAAAATCTTTAAAGGGATTCTGTCACCTCTTTTTACCCTATAGAGATGCTAGATCGCCGCTAGCATGTCCGCAATATACCTGAGCGGTTTTATTGAGTGTAAAAAAAATGATTTCATATATATGTAAATCAGCCTGGTAAGGAGCCCAAGGGGCCACACTAACCGTTCTGGAGCCAAGACACGCCCCCCTGGCAAGGAGCCCAAGGGGCCACACTAACCGTTCTGGAGCCCAGACATGCCCCCCTGGTAAGGAGCCCAAGGGGCCACACTAACCGTTCTGGAGACCAGCCAGGACCCCTGGTAAGGAGCCCAAGGGGCCACACTAACCATTCTGGAGCCCAGCCACGACCCCTGGTAAGGAGCCCAAGGGGCCGCACTAACCGTTCTGGAGCCCAGCACCGTCTGTATCTATATTCAGGAATCTCCTCCTTGCTCACGAAGTCAGATCCCCGTAATCTCGCGGTGCGCGAGCTTGCGCATGCACAGTGCCGGCATAATCTCCGCATCTCTATAGGGTAAAAAGAGGTGACAGAATCCCTTTAATGTCTGTGTGTGGAGTTATTTTGAGGGCACGCCCAATTTACACTGTTATACAAGCCGTACACTGACGACGTTACATTGTATCAGAGGGTCAGATCTTCAGTGATGTCCCAGGAAAAGATAGGAGAAAATATTTACAGAAATGTGAGGGGTGCACCTACGCGAGCTACTGTATATGTGAGGGGTGCACCTACGCGAGCTACTGTATATGTGAGGGGGTGCACCTACGCGAGCTACTGTATATGTGAGGGGGTGCACCTACGCGAGCTACTGTATATGTGAGTGGTGCACCTAGGCGAGCTGCTGTATATGTGAGGGGTGCACCTAGGCGAGCTGCTGTATATGTGAGGGGTGCACCTACGCGAGCTGCTGTATATGTGAGGGGTGCACCTACGCGAGCTACTGTATATGTGAGGGGTGCACCTACGCGAGCTGCTGTATATGTGAGGGGGTGCACCTACGCGACCTACTGTATATGTGAGGGGGTGCACCTACGCGAGCTACTGTATATGTGAGGGGTGCAGCTATGCGAGCTACTGTATATGTGAGGGGTGCAGCTACGCGAGCTACTGTATATGTGAGGGGTGCACCTACGCGAGCTACTGTATATGTGAGGGGTGCACCTACGCGAGCTACTGTATATGTGAGGGGGTGCACCTACGCGAGCTACTGTATATGTGAGTGGTGCACCTACGTGAGATACTGTATATGTGAGGGGTGCAGCTATGCGAGATACTGTATATGTGAGGGTTGCACCTACGTGAGATACTGTATATGTGAGGGTTGCACCTACGTGAGATACTGTATATGTGAGGGGTGCAGCTATGCGAGCTACTGTATATGTGAGGGGTGCACCTACGCGAGCTACTGTATATGTGAGGGGTGCACCTACGCGAGCTACTGTATATGTGAGGGGTGCACCTACGCGAGCTACTGTATATGTGAGTGGTGCACCTACGCGAGCTACTGTATATGTGAGTGGTGCACCTAGGCGAGCTGCTGTATATGTGAGGGGTGCACCTAGGCGAGCTGCTGTATATGTGAGGGGTGCACCTAGGCGAGCTGCTGTATATGTGAGGGGTGCACCTACGTGAGCTGCTGTATATGTGAGGGGTGCACCTACGCGAGCTACTGTATATGTGAGGGGTGCACCTACGTGAGATACTGTATATGTGAGGGGTGCAGCTATGCGAGATACTGTATATGTGAGGGTTGCACCTACGTGAGATACTGTATATGTGAGGGGTGCACCTACGTGAGATACTGTATGTGTGAGGGGTGCACCTACGTGAGATACTGTATATGTGAGGGTTGCACCTACGTGAGATACTGTATATGTGAGGGGTGCAGCTATGCGAGATACTGTATATGTGAGGGGTGCAGCTATGCGAGATACTGTATATGTGAGGGTTGCACCTACGTGAGATACTGTCTATGTGAGGGGGTGCACCTACGTGAGATACTGTATATGTGAGGGGTGCAGCTACGTGAGATACTGTCTATGTGAGGGGGTGCACCTACGTGAGATACTGTATATGTGAGGGGTGCACCTACGTGAGATACTGTATATGTGAGGGGTGCACCTACGTGAGATACTGTATATGTGAGGGGTGCACCTACGTGAGATACTGTATATGTGAGGGTTGCACCTACGTGAGATACTGTATATGTGAGGGGTGCACCTACGTGAGATACTGTATATGTGAGGGTTGCACCTACGTGAGATACTGTATATGTGAGGGTTGCACCTACGTGAGATACTGTATATGTGAGGGGTGCACCTACGTGAGATACTGTATATGTGAGGGTTGCACCTACGTGAGATACTGTATATGTGAGGGTTGCACCTACGTGAGATACTGTATATGTGAGGGTTGCACCTACGTGAGATACTGTATATGTGAGGGGTGCACCTACGCGAGATACTGTATATGTGAGGGGTGCACCTACGTGAGATACTGTATATGTGAGGGTTGCACCTACGTGAGATACTGTATATGTGAGGGGTGCACTGACTTTTCTGAGATACTGTATCAAGAAGCAGTGGGAAGACTGGTCATATACAGAACGCTTCCTCCTGCCTCCGCGCGGTACAAGTAACAACCCCTGATGGGACATGAGGAGGTGGATGACACTGCGCCTGCGCAGGACGAGTCCAGATAGTGGAAACATTGCTGCGCACACCGTAAGGAAACAAACCCCTGTAACATCTGCTCCGCGTTGCAGGGACCGTATGACGCTGCCGTCCGTCCTCGGTGCACCCGCCACATCTCAACCCACTCCGAATCTGCAGGAATTACGCTGCGGATATCTGCAGCTGATCTCATCCTTCGCAATGTACAGGGTGAAACCTGCTGCAGATCCACAGCGTGTCCACACAATCCGGCTTGGCTTCCCCATGGCGGTCCGGCTACGTGCGTCCGCACCGTACGGGCGAGTCTGGACGCAGCGGACGTTTTCACACGTACAGACCAGTAACACAAGATTACCAGTTTGGGCTCCTCCAGCTTCTGGCGCAGAACGTCCTCGGCCACCATGATCTGCGAGGACAGAAGGAGGACATCGTCACAGCAGAATACTCAACCCGTTATTAACCCTTTATGGGCCGATCAGTGACTGGGGGAGGGGCACAGAGAAGCCCCCCTCAGTGCAGTAGAAGCCCAGTCACATTCCCAGATTCAGGTTTAACCTATGAAATGCTGGATATTACTGCACATTTCAACTGAGGGCAGAGGGCCACATGAAACAGAAGGGGCCCCAATCACTAAAGGCGCCCGTACCGCCCCGACCCACAGTTCAGGGCGGGTGTATCGGTGAGCGCTGCTCTGGAGGTCACACCGCCGGTCACAGACCACAGGACGCTATGATGGAGGTCACACTGCCGGTCACCCAGCTTTCCCACGGGACGCTATGATGGAGGTCACACTGCCGGTCACCCAGCTTTCCCAGACCACAGGACGCTATGATGGAGGTCACACCGCCGGTCACCCAGCTTTCCCACAGACCACAGGACGCTATGATGGAGGTCACACTGCCGGTCACCCAGCTTTCCCACAGACCACAGGACGCTATGATGGAGGTCACACCGCCGGTCACCCAGCTTTCCCACAGACCGCTATGATGGAGGTCACACTGCCGGTCACCCAGCTTTCCCACAGACCACAGGACGCTATGATGGAGGTCACACCGCCGGTCACCCAGCTTTCCCACAGACCACAGGACGCTATGATGGAGGTCACACTGCCGGTCACCCAGCTTTCCCACAGACCACAGGACGCTATGATGGAGGTCACACTGCCGGTCACCCAGCTTTCCCACAGACCACAGGACGCTATGATGGAGGTCACACTGCCGGTCACCCAGCTTTCCCACAGACCACAGGACGCTATGATGGAGGTCACACCGCCGGTCACCCAGCTTTCCCACAGACCGCTATGATGGAGGTCACACCGCCGGTCACCCAGCTTTCCCACAGACCGCTATGATGGAGGTCACACCGCCGGTCACCCAGCTTTCCCACAGACCACAGGACGCTATGATGGAGGTCACACCGCCGGTCACCCAGCTTTCCCACAGACCACAGGACGCTATGATGGAGGTCACACCGCCGGTCACCCAGCTTTCCCACAGACCAGTACAGGACACTATGATGGGGGTCACACTGCCGGTCACCCATCTTTCCCAGGTACAGACCAGTACAGGACACTATGATGGAGCTCACACTGCCGGTCACCCAGCTTTCCCAGGCACAGACCAGTAAAGGACACTATGATGGAGCTCACACTGCCGGTCACCCAGCTTTCCCAGGCACAGACCAGTACAGGACACTATGATGGAGGTCACACTGCCGGTCACCCAGCTTTCCCAGGTACAGACCAGTACAGGACACTATGATGGAGGTCACACTGCCGGTCACCCAGCTTTCCCAGGCACAGACCAGTACAGGACACTATGATGGAGGTCACACTGCCGGTCACCCAGCTTTCCCAGGTACAGACCAGTACAGGACACTATGATGGAGCTCACACTGCCGGTCACCCAGCTTTCCCAGGCACAGACCAGTACAGGACACTATGATGGAGGTCACACTGCCAGTCACCCAGCTTTCCCAGGTACAGACCAGTACAGGACACTATGATGGAGGTCACCCAGCTTTCCCAGGCACAGACCAGTACAGGACACTATGATGGAGGTCACCCAGCTTTCCCAGGCACAGACGGACCTGACTCACTACCAGCCGCTTGTCCTCCCCTCATCCCCGCAGTCTCTGGCCGGGATGCAGCCGCCACTCTCGGCCTCACTCACCAGTAAGCCCCTGACGCCCACGCCGCACGGAGCCGCCCAGCTCTCCCGCCTGATGACGCTCCGCCTCTGCGGGCCGTGACGTCACACGCACTGCACTCTCTACTTCCGCTATAGAGCGATTACCTAGCGACTGGCCCGAAGTGCCCCTACGTGATGACGTCACCGAGTCCATGGTTTCCGGCCAGGCCATGCTGAGGGTGTAGTACTGCAAGTCCCAGTATGTGCTCCGGGCTCTTGTG